>NW_027473843.1:0-27915 GCF_050947335.1 Megachile rotundata
CTCATATTATTAGCCATATTATGCTTGTATGATCGATAGAACTACAATTACTATACTCATTACTCTTATTGTTATCAACCTAACTCATATTATTACCCATATTATGCTTATATGATCGATAGAACGACATTTACTATACTTATTACACTTCCTATTATCAATCTAACTTATATTATTGGCCATATTATGCTTATATGATCGATAGAACGACAATTACTACACTTATTACTCTTATTATTATCAATCTAACTCATATTATTAGCCATATTATGCTTAAATGATCGATAGAACGACAATTACTATACATATTACTCTTATTGTTATCAAATCTAACTCATATTATTAGCCATATTATGCTTATATGTTCGATAGAACGAGAATTACTATACTCACTACTCTTAGTATTATCAATCTAACTCATATTATTAGCCATATTATGCTTATATGATCGATAGAACGAGAATTACTATACTCACTGCTCTTAGTATTATCAATCTAACTCATATTATTAGCCATATTATGCTTAAATGATCGATAGAACGACAATTACTATACTTATTACTCTTATTGTTATCAATCTAACTCATATTGTTAGCCATATTATGCTTATATGATCGATAGAACGAGAATTACTATACTCACTACTCTTAGTATTATCAATCTAACTCATATTATTAACCATATTATGCAAATTTGATCGATAGAACGACAATCACTAAACTCATTACTCTTATTATTATCAATCTAACTCATATTATTAGCCATATTATGCTTATATGATCGATAGAATGAGAATTACTACACTCACTACTCTTAGTATTATCACTCTAACTCATATTATTAGCCATATTATGCTTATATGATCGATAGAACGACAATTACTATACTTATTACTCTTATTGTTATCAATCTAACTCATATTGTTAGCCATATTATGCTTATATGATCGATAGAACGAGAATTACTATACTCACTACTCTTAGTATTGTCAATCTAACTCATATTATTAGCCATATTATGCTTATATGATCGATAGAACGAGAATTACTATACTCACTACTCTTAGTATTATCAATCTAACTCATATTATTAGCCATATTATGCTTAAATGATCGATAGATCGACAATTACTATACTTATTACTGTTACTATTATCAATCTAACTCATATTATTAGCCATATTATGCTTAAATGATCGATAGAACGACAATTACTATACTTATTACTCTTATTATTATCAATCTAACTCATATTATTAGCCATATTATGCTTATATGATCGATAGAATGAGAATTACTATACTCACTACTCTTAGTATTATCACTCTAACTCATATTATTAGCCATATTATGCTTATATGATCGATAGAACGACAATTACTATACATATTGCTCTTATTGTTATCAATCTAACTCATATTATTAGCCATATTATGCTTATATGTTCGATAGAACGAGAATTACTATACTCACTACTCTTAGTATTATCAATCTAACTCATATTATTAGCCATATTATGCTTAAATGATCGATAGAACGACAATTACTACACTCATTACTCTTATTATTATCAATCTAACTCATATTATTAGCCATATTATGCTTATATGAGCAATAGAACTACAACTACTATACTTATTACTCTTATTATTATCAATCTAACTCATATTATTAACCATATTATGCAGATATGATCGATAGAACTACAATTACTATACTCATTACTCTTATTGTTATCAATCTAACTCATATTATTAGCCATATTATGCTTAAATGATCGATAGAACGACAATTACTACACTTATTACTCTTATTGTTATCAATCTAACTCATGTTATTAGCCATATTATGCTTATATGAGCAATAGAACTACAACTACTATACTTATTACTCTTATTATTATCAATCTAACTCATATTATTAACCATATTATGCAGATATGATCGATAGAACGACAATTACTATACTTATTACTTTTATTGTTATCAATCTAACTCATATTATTAGCCATATTATGCTTAAATGATCGATAGAACGACAATTACTATACTTATTACTCTTATTGTTATCAATCTAACTCATATTGTTAGCCATATTATGCTTATATGATCGATAGAACGAGAATTACTATACTCACTACTCTTAGTATTATCAATCTAACTCATATTATTAACCATATTATGCAAATTTGATCGATAGAACGACAATCACTAAACTCATTACTCTTATTATTATCAATCTAACTCATATTATTAGCCATATTATGCTTATATGATCGATAGAATGAGAATTACTACACTCACTACTCTTAGTATTATCACTCTAACTCATATTATTAGCCATATTATGCTTATATGATCGATAGAACGACAATTACTATACTTATTACTCTTATTGTTATCAATCTAACTCATATTGTTAGCCATATTATGCTTATATGATCGATAGAACGAGAATTACTATACTCACTACTCTTAGTATTGTCAATCTAACTCATATTATTAGCCATATTATGCTTATATGATCGATAGAACGAGAATTACTATACTCACTACTCTTAGTATTATCAATCTAACTCATATTATTAGCCATATTATGCTTAAATGATCGATAGATCGACAATTACTATACTTATTACTGTTACTATTATCAATCTAACTCATATTATTAGCCATATTATGCTTAAATGATCGATAGAACGACAATTACTATACTTATTACTCTTATTATTATCAATCTAACTCATATTATTAGCCATATTATGCTTATATGATCGATAGAATGAGAATTACTATACTCACTACTCTTAGTATTATCACTCTAACTCATATTATTAGCCATATTATGCTTATATGATCGATAGAACGACAATTACTATACATATTGCTCTTATTGTTATCAATCTAACTCATATTATTAGCCATATTATGCTTATATGTTCGATAGAACGAGAATTACTATACTCACTACTCTTAGTATTATCAATCTAACTCATATTATTAGCCATATTATGCTTAAATGATCGATAGAACGACAATTACTACACTTATTACTCTTATTATTATCAATCTAACTCATATTATTAGCCATATTATGCTTATATGAGCAATAGAACTACAACTACTATACTTATTACTCTTATTATTATCAATCTAACTCATATTATTAACCATATTATGCAGATATGATCGATAGAACTACAATTACTATACTCATTACTCTTATTGTTATCAATCTAACTCATATTATTAGACATATTATGCTTATATGATCGATAGAACGACAATTACTATACTCACTACTCTTAGTATTATCGATCTAACTCATATTATTAGCCATATTATGCTTATATGATCGATAGAACGACAATTACTATACTTATTACTCTTATTGTTATCAATCTAACTCATATTATTAGTCATATTATGCTTATATGATCGATAGAACGAGAATTACTATACTCATTACTTTTATTATTATCAATGTAACTCATATTATTAACCATATTATGCCGATATGATCGATAGCACGACATTTAATATCATTATTACTCTTATTATTATGAACCTAACTCATATTATTAGCCATATTATGCTTGTATGATCGATAGAACTACAATTACTATACTCATTACTCTTATTGTTATCAACCTAACTCATATTATTACCCATATTATGCTTATATGATCGATAGAACGACATTTACTATACTTATTACACTTCCTATTATCAATCTAACTTATATTATTGGCCATATTATGCTTATATGATCGATAGAACGACAATTACTACACTTATTACTCTTATTATTATCAATCTAACTCATATTATTAGCCATATTATGCTTAAATGATCGATAGAACGACAATTACTACACTTATTACTCTTATTGTTATCAATCTAACTCATGTTATTAGCCATATTATGCTTATATGAGCAATAGAACTACAACTACTATACTTATTACTCTTATTATTATCAATCTAACTCATATTATTAACCATATTATGCAGATATGATCGATAGAACGACAATTACTATACTTATTACTTTTATTGTTATCAATCTAACTCATATTATTAGCCATATTATGCTTAAATGATCGATAGAACGATAATTACTATACTTATTACTCTTATTATTATCAATCTAACTCATATTATTAGCCATATTATGCTTATATGTTCGATAGAACGAGAATTACTATACTCACTACTCTTAGTATTATCAATCTAACTCATATTATTAGCCATATTATGCTTATATGATCGATAGAACGAGAATTACTATACTCACTGCTCTTAGTATTATCAATCTAACTCATATTATTAGCCATATTATGCTTAAATGATCGATAGAACGACAATTACTATACTTATTACTCTTATTGTTATCAATCTAACTCATATTGTTAGCCATATTATGCTTATATGATCGATAGAACGAGAATTACTATACTCACTACTCTTAGTATTATCAATCTAACTCATATTATTAACCATATTATGCAAATTTGATCGATAGAACGACAATCACTAAACTCATTACTCTTATTATTATCAATCTAACTCATATTATTAGCCATATTATGCTTATATGATCGATAGAATGAGAATTACTACACTCACTACTCTTAGTATTATCACTCTAACTCATATTATTAGCCATATTATGCTTATATGATCGATAGAACGACAATCACTAAACTCATTACTCTTATTATTATCAATCTAACTCATATTATTAGCCATATTATGCTTATATGATCGATAGAACGACAATTACTATACTTATTACACTCACTATTATCAATCTAACTCATATTATTAACCATATTATGCAGATATGATCGATAGAACGACAATCACTATACATATTAGTCTTATTATTATCAACCTAACTCATATTATTAGCCATATTATGCTTAAATGATCGATAGAACGACAATTACTATACTTATTACTCGTATTATTATCAATCTAACTCATATTATTAACAATATTATGCTTATAATATCGATAGAACGACAATTACTATACTTATTACTGTTATTTTTATCAATCTAACTCATATTATTAGCCATATTATGCTTAAATGATCGATAGAACTACAATTGCTATACTCATTGCTCTTATTATTATCAATCTAACTCATATTATTAGCCATATTATGCTTATATGATCGATAGAACGAGAATTACTATACTTATTACTCTTATTGTTATCAATCTAACTCATATTATTAGCCATATTATGCTTATATGATCGATAGAACGAGAATTACTATACTCACTACTCTTAGTATTATCAATCTAACTCATATTATTAGCCATATTATGCTTAAATGATCGATAGAACGACAATTACTATACTTATTACTCTTATTGTTATCAATCTAACTCATATCATTAGCCATATTATGCTTATATGATCCATAGAACGAGAATTACTATACTCACTACTCTTAGTATTATCAATCTAACTCATATTATTAGCCATATTATGCTTATATTATCGATAGATCGACAATTACTATACTTATTACTGTTACTATTATCAATCTAACTCATATTATTAGCCATATTATGCTTAAATGATCGATAGAACGACAATTACTATACTTATTACTCTTATTATTATCAATCTAACTCATATTATTAGCCATATTATGCTTATATGATCGATAGAATGAGAATTACTATACTCACTACTCTTAGTATTATCACTCTAACTCATATTATTAGCCATATTATGCTTATATGATCGATAGAACGACAATTACTATACATATTACTCTTATTGTTATCAAATCTAACTCATATTATTAGCCGTATTATGCTTATATGTTCGATAGAACGAGAATTACTATACTCACTACTCTTAGTATTATCAATCTAACTCATATTATTAGCCATATTATGCTTAAATGATCGATAGAACGACAATTACTACACTTATTACTCTTATTATTATCAATCTAACTCATATTATTAGCCATATTATGCTTATATGAGCAATAGAACTACAACTTCTATACTTATTACTCTTATTATTATCAATCTAACTCATATTATTAACCATATTATGCAGATATGATCGATAGAACTACAATTACTATACTCATTACTCTTATTGTTATCAATCTAACTCATATTATTAGACATATTATTCTTATATGATCGATAGAACGACAATTACTATACTTATTACTCTTATTATTATAAATATAACTCATATTATTAGCCATATTATGCTTATATGATCGATAGAACGAGAATTACTATACTCACTACTCTTAGTATTATCAATCTAACTCATATTATTAGCCATATTATGCTTATATTATCGATAGAACGACAATTACTATACTTATCACTCTTATTATTATGAATCTAACTCATATTATTAGCCATATTATGCTTATATGATCGATAGAATGACAATTACTATACTTATTACTCTTATTATTATCAATCTAACTCATATTATTAATCATATTATGCTTATATGATCGATAGAACGACAATTACTATACTTATTACTCTTATTATTATAAATATAACTCATATTATTAGCCATATTATGCTTATATGATCGATAGAACGACAATTACTATACACATTACTCTTACTATTATCAATCTAACTCATATTATTAACCACATTATGCAGATATGATCGATAGAACGAGAATTACTATACTTACTACTCTTAGTATTATCAATCTAACTCATATTATTAGCCATATTATGCTTAAATGATCGATAGAACGACAATTACTGTACCTATTACTCTTATTATTATTAATTTAACACATATTATTAGCCATATTATGCTTATATGATTGACAGGACGACAATTACTATACTTATTACACTCACTGTTATCAATCTAACTCATATTATTAACCATATTATGCAAATTTGATCGATAGGACGACAATCACTAAACTCATTACTCTTATTATTATCAATCTAACTCATATTATTAGCCATATTATGCTTATATGATCGAATAGAATGAGAATTACTACACTCACTACTCTTAGTATTATCACTCTAACTCATATTATTAGCCATATTATGCTTATATGATCGATAGAACGACAATTACTATACTTATTACTCTTATTGTTATCAATCTAACTCATATTATTAGCCATATTATGCTTATATGATCGATAGAACGAGAATTACTATACTCATTACTCTTATTATTATCAATGTAACTCATATTATTAACCATATTATGCCGATATGATCGATAGCACGACATTTAATATCATTATTACTCTTATTATTATGAACCTCACTCATATTATTAGCCATATTATGCTTGTATGATCGATAGAACTACAATTACTATACTCATTACTCTTATTGTTATCAACCTAACTCATATTATTACCCATATTATGCTTATATGATCGATAGAACGACATTTACTATACTTATTACACTTCCTATTATCAATCTAACTCATATTATTAGCCATATTATGCTTAAATGATCGATAGAACGACAATTACTACACTTATTACTCTTATTGTTATCAATCTAACTCATATTATTAGAAATATTATGCTTATATGAGCAATAGAACTACAACTACTATACTTATTACTCTTATTATTATCAATCTAACTCATATTATTAACCATATTATGCAGATATGATCGATAGAACGACAATTACTATACTTTTTACTTTTATTGTTATCAATCTAACTCATATTATTAGCCATATTATGCTTAAATGATCGATAGAACGATAATTACTATACTTATTACTCTTATTATTATCAATCTAACTCATATTATTAGCCATATTATGCTTATATGATCGATAGAACGACAATTACTCTACTTATTACACTCACTATTATCAATCTAACTCATATTATTAACCATATTATGCAGATATGATCGATAGCACGACATTTACTATACCTATTACTCTTATTATTATCAGCCTAACTCATATTATTAGACGTATTATGCTTATATGATCGACAGAACGACAACTACTATATTTATTACACTCACTGTTATCAATTTAACTCATATTATTAACCATATTATGCAAATTTGATCGATAGAACGACAATCACTATACATATTAGTCTTATTATTATCAACCTAACTCATATTATTAGCCATATTATGCTTAAATGATCGATAGAACGACAATTACTATACTTATTACTGTCATTATTATCAATCTAACTCATATTATTAGCCATATTATGCTTATATGATCGATAGAATGAGAATTACTATACTCACTACTCTTAGTATTATCACTCTAACTCATATTATTAGCCATATTATGCTTATAGGATCGATAGAACGACAATTACTATACTCATTACTCTTATTGTTATCAATCTAACTCATATTATTAGCCATATTATGCTTAAATGATCGATAGAACTACAATTACTATACTCATTGCTCTTATTATTATCAATCTAACTCATATTATTAGCCATATTATGCTTATATGATCGATAGAATGAGAATTACTATACTCACTACTCTTAGTATTATCACTCTAACTCATATTATTGGCCATATTATGCTTATATGATCGATAGAACGAGAATTACTATACTCACTACTCTTAGTATTATCAATCTAACTCATATTATTAGCCACATTATGCTTAAATGATCGATAGAACGACAATTACTATACTTATTACTCTTATTGTTATCAATCTAACTCATATCATTAGCCATATTATGCTTATATGATCCATAGAACGAGAATTACTATACTCACTACTCTTAGTATTATCAATCTAACTCATATTATTAGCCATATTATGCTTATATTATCGATAGATCGACAATTACTATACTTATTACTGCTACTATTATCAATCTAACTCATATTATTAGCCATATTATGCTTAAATGATCGATAGAACGACAATTACTATACTTATTACTCTTATTATTATCAATCTAACTCATATTATTAGCCATATTATGCTTATATGATCGATAGAATGAGAATTACTATACTCACTACTCTTAGTATTATCACTCTAACTCACATTATTAGCCATATTATGCTTATATGATCGATAGAACGACAATTACTATACATATTACTCTTATTGTTATCAATCTAACTCATATTATTAGCCGTATTATGCTTATATGTTCGATAGAACGAGAATTACTATACTCACTACTCTTAGTATTATCAATCTAACTCATATTATTAGCCATATTATGCTTAAATGATCGATAGAACGACAATTACTACACTTATTACTCTTATTATTATCAATCTAACTCATATTATTAACCATATTATGCTTATATGAGCAATAGAACTACAACTACTATACTTATTACTCTTATTATTATCAATCTAACTCATATTATTAACCATATTATGCAGATATGATCGATAGAACTACAATTACTATACTCATTACTCTTATTGTTATCAATCTAACTCATATTATTAGACATATTATGCTTATATGATCGATAGAACGACAATTACTATACTTATTACTCTTATTATTATAAATATAACTCATATTATTAGCCATATTATGCTTATATGATCGATAGAACGAGAATTACTATACTCACTACTCTTAGTATTATCAATCTAACTCATATTATTAGCCATATTATGCTTATATTATCGATAGAACGACAATTACTATACTTATCACTCTTATTATTATGAATCTAACTCATATTATTAGCCATATTATGCTTATATGATCGATAGAATGACAATCACTATACTTATTACTCTTATTATTATCAATCTAACTCATATTATTAACCATATTATGCTTATATGATCGATAGAACGACAATTACTATACTTATTACTCTTATTATTATAAATATAACTCATATTATTAGCCATATTATGCTTATATGATCGATAGAACGAGAATTACTATACTCACTACTCTTAGTATTATCAATCTAACTCATATTATTAGCCATATTATGCTTAAATGATCGATAGAACGACAATTACTATACTTATTACTCTTATTGTTATCAATCTAACTCATATCATTAGCCATATTATGCTTATATGATCCATAGAACGAGAATTACTATACTCACTACTCTTAGTATTATCAATCTAACTCATATTATTAGCCATATTATGCTTATATTATCGATAGATCGACAATTACTATACTTATTACTGTTACTATTATCAATCTAACTCATATTATTAGCCATATTATGCTTAAATGATCGATAGAACGACAATTACTATACTTATTACTCTTATTATTATCAATCTAACTCATATTATTAGCCATATTATGCTTATATGATCGATAGAATGAGAATTACTATACTCACTACTCTTAGTATTATCACTCTAACTCATATTATTAGCCATATTATGCTTATATGATCGATAGAACGACAATTACTATACATATTACTCTTATTGTTATCAATCTAACTCATATTATTAGCCATATTATGCTTATATGTTCGATAGAACGAGAATTACTATACTCACTACTCTTAGTATTATCAATCTAACTCATATTATTAGCCATATTATGCTTAAATGATCGATAGAACGACAATTACTACACTTATTACTCTTATTATTATCAATCTAACTCATATTATTAGCCATATTATGCTTATATGAGCAATAGAACTACAACTACTATACTTATTACTCTTATTATTATCAATCTAACTCATATTATTAACCATATTATGCAGATATGATCGATAGAACTACCATTACTATACTCATTACTCTTATTGTTATCAATCTAACTCATATTATTAGACATATTATGCTTATATGATCGATAGAACGACAATTACTATACTTATTACTCTTATTATTATAAATATAACTCATATTATTAGCCATATTATGCTTATATGATCGATAGAACGAGAATTACTATACTCACTACTCTTAGTATTATCAATCTAACTCATATTGTTAGCCATATTATGCTTATATGATCGATAGAACGAGAATTACTATACTCACTACTCTTAGTATTATCAATCTAACTCATATTATTAACCATATTATGCAAATTTGATCGATAGAACGACAATCACTAAACTCATTACTCTTAATATTATCAATCTAACTCATATTATTAGCCATATTATGCTTATATGATCGATAGAATGAGAATTACTATACTCACTACTCTTAGTATTATCACTCTAACTCATATTATTAGCCATATTATGCTTATATGATCGATAGAACGACAATTACTATACATATTACTTTTATTGTTATCAATCTAACTCATATTATTAGCCATATTATGCTTATATGTTCGATAGAACGAGAATTACTATACTCACTACTCTTAGTATTATCAATCTAACTCATATTATTAGCCATATTATGCTTAAATGATCGATAGAACGACAATTACTACACTTATTACTCTTATTATTATCAATCTAACTCATATTATTAGCCATATTATGCTTATATGAGCAATAGAACTACAACAACTATACTTATTACTCTTATTATTATCAATCTAACTCATATTATTAACCATATTATGCAGATATGATCGATAGAACTACCATTACTATACTCATTACTCTTATTGTTATAAATCTAACTCATATTATTAGACATATTATGCTTATATGATCGATAGAACGACAATTACTATACTTATTACTCTTATTATTATAAATATAACTCATATTATTAGCCATATTATGCTTATATGATCGATAGAACGAGAATTACTATACCCACTACTCTTAGTATTATCAATCTAACTCATATTATTAGCCATATTATGCTTATATTATCGATAGATCGACAATTACTATACTTATTACTGTTACTATTATCAATCTAACTCATATTATTAGCCATATTATGCTTAAATGATCGATAGAACGACAATTACTACACTTATTACTCTTATTATTATCAATCTAACTCATATTATTAGCCATATTATGCTTATATGAGCAATAGAACTACAACTGCTATACTTATTACTCTTATTATTATCAATCTAACTCATATTATTAACCATATTATGCAGATATGATCGATAGAACTACCATTACTATACTCATTACTCTTATTGTTATCAATCTAACTCATATTATTAGACATATTATGCTTATATGATCGATAGAACGACAATTACTATACTTATTACTCTTATTATTATAAATATAACTCATATTATTAGCCATATTATGCTTATATGATCGATAGAACGAGAATTACTATACTCACTACTCTTAGTATTATCAATCTAACTCATATTATTAGCCATATTATGCTTATATGATCGATAGAACGACAATTACTATACTCACTACTCTTAGTATTGTCAATCTAACTCATATTATTAGCCATATTATGCTTATATGATCGATAGAACGAGAATTACTATACTCACTACTCTTAGTATTATCACTCTAACTCATATTATTAGCCATATTATGCTTAAATGATCGATAGAACGACAATTACTATACTTATTACTCTTATTGTTATCAATCTAACTCATATTGTTAGCCATATTATGCTTATATGATCGATAGAACGAGAATTACTATACTCACTACTCTTAGTATTATCAATCTAACTCATATTATTAACCATATTATGCTTAAATGATCGATAGAACGACAATTACTACACTTATTACTCTTATTATTATCAATCTAACTCATATTATTAGCCATATTATGCTTATATGAGCAATAGAACTACAACTACTATACTTATTACTCTTATTATTATCAATCTAACTCATATTATTAACCATATTATGCAGATATGATCGATAGAACGACAATTACTATACTTATTACTTTTATTGTTATCAATCTAACTCATATTATTAGCCATATTATGCTTAAATGATCGATAGAACGATAATTACTATACTTATTACTCTTATTATTATCAATCTAACTCATATTATTAGCCATATTATGCTTATATGATCGATAGAACGACAATTACTATACTTATTACACTCACTATTATCAATCTAACTCATATTATTAACCATATTATGCAGATATGATCGATAGCACGACATTTACTATACCTATTACTCTTATTATTATCAGCCTAACTCATATTATTAGACGTATTATGCTTATATGATCGACAGAACGACAACTACTATATTTATTACACTCACTGTTATCAATCTAACTCATATTATTAACCATATTATGCAAATTTGATCGATAGAACGACAATCACTATACATATTAGTCTTATTATTATCAACCTAACTCATATTATTGGCCATATTATGCTTAAATGATCGATAGAACGACAATTACTATACTTATTACTCGTATTATTATCAATCTAACTCATATTATTAACAATATTATGCTTATAATATCGATAGAACGACAATTACTATACTTATTACTGTTATTTTTATCACTCTAACTCATATTATTAGCCATATTATGCTTATATGATCGATAGAACGACAATTACTATACTTATTACTCTTATTGTTATCAATCTAACTCATATTGTTAGCCATATTATGCTTATATGATCGATAGAACGAGAATTACTATACTCACTACTCTTAGTATTATCAATCTAACTCATATTATTAACCATATTATGCAAATTTGATCGATAGAACGACAATCACTAAACTCATTACTCTTAATATTATCAATCTAACTCATATTATTAGCCATATTATGCTTATATGATCGATAGAATGAGAATTACTATACTCACTACTCTTAGTATTATCAATCTAACTCATATTATTAGCCATATTATGCAGATATGATCGATAGAACTACCATTACTATACTCATTACTCTTATTGTTATCAATCTAACTCATATTATTAGACATATTATGCTTATATGATCGATAGAACGACAATTACTATACTTATTACTCTTATTATTATAAATATAACTCATATTATTAGCCATATTATGCTTATATGATCGATAGAACGAGAATTACTATACTCACTACTCTTAGTATTATCAATCTAACTCATATTGTTAGCCATATTATGCTTATATGATCGATAGAACGAGAATTACTATACTCACTACTCTTAGTATTATCAATCTAACTCATATTATTAACCATATTATGCAAATTTGATCGATAGAACGACAATCACTAAACTCATTACTCTTAATATTATCAATCTAACTCATATTATTAGCCATATTATGCTTATATGATCGATAGAATGAGAATTACTATACTCACTACTCTTAGTATTATCACTCTAACTCATATTATTAGCCATATTATGCTTATATGATCGATAGAACGACAATTACTATACATATTACTTTTATTGTTATCAATCTAACTCATATTATTAGCCAAATTATGCTTATATGTTCGATAGAACGAGAATTACTATACTCACTACTCTTAGTATTATCAATCTAACTCATATTATTAGCCATATTATGCTTAAATGATCGATAGAACGACAATTACTACACTTATTACTCTTATTATTATCAATCTAACTCATATTATTAGCCATATTATGCTTATATGAGCAATAGAACTACAACAACTATACTTATTACTCTTATTATTATCAATCTAACTCATATTATTAACCATATTATGCAGATATGATCGATAGAACTACCATTACTATACTCATTACTCTTATTGTTATCAATCTAACTCATATTATTAGACATATTATGCTTATATGATCGATAGAACGACAATTACTATACTTATTACTCTTATTATTATAAATATAACTCATATTATTAGCCATATTATGCTTATATGATCGATAGAACGAGAATTACTATACTCACTACTCTTAGTATTATCAATCTAACTCATATTATTAGCCATATTATGCTTATATTATCGATAGATCGACAATTACTATACTTATTACTGTTACTATTATCAATCTAACTCATATTATTAGCCATATTATGCTTAAATGATCGATAGAACGACAATTACTACACTTATTACTCTTATTATTATCAATCTAACTCATATTATTAGCCATATTATGCTTATATGAGCAATAGAACTACAACTGCTATACTTATTACTCTTATTATTATCAATCTAACTCATATTATTAACCATATTATGCAGATATGATCGATAGAACTACCATTACTATACTCATTACTCTTATTGTTATCAATCTAACTCATATTATTAGACATATTATGCTTATATGATCGATAGAACGACAATTACTATACTTATTACTCTTATTATTATAAATATAACTCATATTATTAGCCATATTATGCTTATATGATCGATAGAACGAGAATTACTATACTCACTACTCTTAGTATTATCAATCTAACTCATATTATTAGCCATATTATGCTTATATGATCGATAGAACGACAATTACTATACTCACTACTCTTAGTATTGTCAATCTAACTCATATTATTAGCCATATTATGCTTATATGATCGATAGAACGAGAATTACTATACTCACTACTCTTAGTATTATCACTCTAACTCATATTATTAGCCATATTATGCTTAAATGATCGATAGAACGACAATTACTATACTTATTACTCTTATTGTTATCAATCTAACTCATATTGTTAGCCATATTATGCTTATATGATCGATAGAACGAGAATTACTATACTCACTACTCTTAGTATTATCAATCTAACTCATATTATTAACCATATTATGCTTAAATGATCGATAGAACGACAATTACTACACTTATTACTCTTATTATTATCAATCTAACTCATATTATTAGCCATATTATGCTTATATGAGCAATAGAACTACAACTACTATACTTATTACTCTTATTATTATCAATCTAACTCATATTATTAACCATATTATGCAGATATGATCGATAGAACGACAATTACTATACTTATTACTTTTATTGTTATCAATCTAACTCATATTATTAGCCATATTATGCTTAAATGATCGATAGAACGATAATTACTATACTTATTACTCTTATTATTATCAATCTAACTCATATTATTAGCCATATTATGCTTATATGATCGATAGAACGACAATTACTATACTTATTACACTCACTATTATCAATCTAACTCATATTATTAACCATATTATGCAGATATGATCGATAGCACGACATTTACTATACCTATTACTCTTATTATTATCAGCCTAACTCATATTATTAGACGTATTATGCTTATATGATCGACAGAACGACAACTACTATATTTATTACACTCACTGTTATCAATCTAACTCATATTATTAACCATATTATGCAAATTTGATCGATAGAACGACAATCACTATACATATTAGTCTTATTATTATCAACCTAACTCATATTATTGGCCATATTATGCTTAAATGATCGATAGAACGACAATTACTATACTTATTACTCGTATTATTATCAATCTAACTCATATTATTAACAATATTATGCTTATAATATCGATAGAACGACAATTACTATACTTATTACTGTTATTTTTATCACTCTAACTCATATTATTAGCCATATTATGCTTATATGATCGATAGAACGACAATTACTATACTTATTACTCTTATTGTTATCAATCTAACTCATATTGTTAGCCATATTATGCTTATATGATCGATAGAACGAGAATTACTATACTCACTACTCTTAGTATTATCAATCTAACTCATATTATTAACCATATTATGCAAATTTGATCGATAGAACGACAATCACTAAACTCATTACTCTTAATATTATCAATCTAACTCATATTATTAGCCATATTATGCTTATATGATCGATAGAATGAGAATTACTATACTCACTACTCTTAGTATTATCACTCTAACTCATATTATTAGCCATATTATGCTTATATGATCGATAGAACGACAATTACTATACATATTACTTTTATTGTTATCAATCTAACTCATATTATTAGCCATATTATGCTTATATGTTCGATAGAACGAGAATTACTATACTCACTGCTCTTAGTATTATCAATCTAACTCATATTATTAGCCATATTATGCTTAAATGATCGATAGAACGACAATTACTACACTTATTACTCTTATTATTATCAATCTAACTCATATTATTAGCCATATTATGCTTATATGAGCAATAGAACTACAACTACTATACTTATTACTCTTATTATTATCAATCTAACTCATATTATTAACCATATTATGCAGATATGATCGATAGAACTACCATTACTATACTCATTACTCTTATTGTTATCAATCTAACTCATATTATTAGACATATTATGCTTATATGATCGATAGAACGACAATTACTATACTTATTACTCTTATTATTATAAATATAACTCATATTATTAGCCATATTATGCTTATATGATCGATAGTACGAGAATTACTATACTCACTACTCTTAGTATTATCAATCTAACTCATATTATTAGCCATATTATGCTTATATGATCGATAGAACGACAATTACTATACTCACTACTCTTAGTATTATCACTCTAACTCATATTATTAGCCATATTATGCTAATATGATCGATAGAACGACAATTACTATACTTATTACTCTTATTGTTATCAATCTAACTCATATCATTAGCCATATTATGCTTATATGATCCATAGAACGAGAATTACTATACTCACTACTCTTAGTATTATCAATCTAACTCATATTATTAGCCATATTATGCTTATATGAGCAATAGAACTACAACAACTATACTTATTACTCTTATTATTATCAATCTAACTCATATTATTAACCATATTATGCAGATATGATCGATAGAACTACCATTACTATACTCATTACTCTTATTGTTATCAATCTAACTCATATTATTAGCCATATTATGCTTATATGATCGATAGAACGACAATTACTATACTTATTACACTCACTATTATCAATCTAACTCATATTATTAACCATATTATGCAGATATGATCGATAGCACGACATTTACTATACCTATTACTCTTATTATTATCAGCCTAACTCATATTATTAGACGTATTATGCTTATATGATCGACAGAACGACAACTACTATATTTATTACACTCACTGTTATCAATCTAACTCATATTATTAACCATATTATGCAAATTTGATCGATAGAACGACAATCACTATACATATTAGTCTTATTATTATCAACCTAACTCATATTATTGGCCATATTATGCTTAAATGATCGATAGAACGACAATTACTATACTTATTACTCGTATTATTATCAATCTAACTCATATTATTAACAATATTATGCTTATAATATCGATAGAACGACAATTACTATACTTATTACTGTTATTTTTATCACTCTAACTCATATTATTAGCCATATTATGCTTATATGATCGATAGAACGACAATTACTATACTTATTACTCTTATTGTTATCAATCTAACTCATATTGTTAGCCATATTATGCTTATATGATCGATAGAACGAGAATTACTATACTCACTACTCTTAGTATTATCAATCTAACTCATATTATTAACCATATTATGCAAATTTGATCGATAGAACGACAATCACTAAACTCATTACTCTTAATATTATCAATCTAACTCATATTATTAGCCATATTATGCTTATATGATCGATAGAATGAGAATTACTATACTCACTACTCTTAGTATTATCACTCTAACTCATATTATTAGCCATATTATGCTTATATGATCGATAGAACGACAATTACTATACATATTACTTTTATTGTTATCAATCTAACTCATATTATTAGCCATATTATGCTTATATGTTCGATAGAACGAGAATTACTATACTCACTACTCTTAGTATTATCAATCTAACTCATATTATTAGCCATATTATGCTTAAATGATCGATAGAACGACAATTACTACACTTATTACTCTTATTATTATCAATCTAACTCATATTATTAGCCATATTATGCTTATATGAGCAATAGAACTACAACTACTATACTTATTACTCTTATTATTATCAATCTAACTCATATTATTAACCATATTATGCAGATATGATCGATAGAACTACCATTACTATACTCATTACTCTTATTGTTATCAATCTAACTCATATTATTAGACATATTATGCTTATATGATCGATAGAACGACAATTACTATACTTATTACTCTTATTATTATAAATATAACTCATATTATTAGCCATATTATGCTTATATGATCGATAGTACGAGAATTACTATACTCACTACTCTTAGTATTATCAATCTAACTCATATTATTAGCCATATTATGCTTATATGATCGATAGAACGACAATTACTATACTCACTACTCTTAGTATTATCACTCTAACTCATATTATTAGCCATATTATGCTAATATGATCGATAGAACGACAATTACTATACTTATTACTCTTATTGTTATCAATCTAACTCATATCATTAGCCATATTATGCTTATATGATCCATAGAACGAGAATTACTATACTCACTACTCTTAGTATTATCAATCTAACTCATATTATTAGCCATATTATGCTTATATGAGCAATAGAACTACAACAACTATACTTATTACTCTTATTATTATCAATCTAACTCATATTATTAACCATATTATGCAGATATGATCGATAGAACTACCATTACTATACTCATTACTCTTATTGTTATCAATCTAACTCATATTATTAGCCATATTATGCTTAAATGATGGATAGAACGACAATTACTATACTTATTACTCTTATTATTATCAATCTAACTCATATTAATAGCCATATTATGCTTATATGATCGATAGAATGAGAATTACTATACTCACTACTCTTAGTATTATCACTCTAACTCATATTATTAACCATATTATGCAAATTTGATCGATAGAACGACAATTACTATACACATTACTCTTATTATTATCAATCTAACTCATATTATTAACCACATTATGCAGATATGATCGATAGAACGAGAATTACTATACTTACTACTCTTAGTATTATCAATCTAACTCATATTATTAGCCATATTATGCTTAAATGATCGATAGAACGACAATTAATGTACCTATTACTCTTATTATTATTAATTTAACACATATTATTAGCCATGTTATGCTTATATGATTGACAGGACGACAATTACTATACTTATTACACTCACTGTTATCAATCTAACTCATATTATTACCCATATTATGCTTATATGATCGATAGAACGACATTTACTATACTTATTACACTTCCTATTATCAATCTAACTTATATTATTGGCCATATTATGCTTATATGATCGATAGAACGACAATTACTACACTTATTACTCTTATTATTATCAATCTAACTCATATTATTAGCCATATTATGCTTAAATGATCGATAGAACGACAATTACTACACTTATTACTCTTATTATTATCAATCTAACTCATATTATTAGCCATATTATGCTTATATGATCGATAGAACGACAATTACTATACTTATTACACTCACTATTATCAATCTAACTCATATTATTAACCATATTATGCAGATATGATCGATAGCACGACATTTACTATACCTATTACTCTTATTATTATCAGCCTAACTCATATCATTAGACGTATTATGCTTATATGATCGACAGAACGACAACTACTATATTTATTACACTCACTGTTATCAATCTAACTCATATTATTAACCATATTATGCAAATTTGATCGATAGAACGACAATCACTATACATATTAGTCTTATTATTATCAACCTAACTCATATTATTAGCCATATTATGCTTAAATGATCGATAGAACGACAATTACTATACTTATTACTCGTATTATTGTCAATCTAACTCATATTATTAACAATATTATGCTTATATGATCGATAGAACGACAATTACTATACTTATTACTCTTATTATTATAAATATAACTCATATTATTAGCCATATTATGCTTATATGATCGATAGAACGAGAATTACTATACTCACTACTCTTAGTATTATCAATCTAACTCATATTATTAACCATATTATGCAAATTTGATCGATAGAACGACAATCACTAAACTCATTACTCTTAGTATTATCAATCTAACTCATATTATTAGCCATATTATGCTTATATGATCGATAGAATGAGAATTACTATACTCACTACTCTTAGTATTATCACTCTAACTCATATTATTAGCCATATTATGCTTATATGATCGATAGAACGACAATTACTATACATATTACTTTTATTGTTATCAATCTAACTCATATTATTAGCCATATTATGCTTATATGTTCGATAGAACGAGAATTACTATACTCACTACTCTTAGTATTATCAATCTAACTCATATTATTAGCCATATTATGCTTAAATGATCGATAGAACGACAATTACTACACTTATTACTCTTATTATTATCAATCTAACTCATATTATTAGCCATATTATGCTTATATGAGCAATAGAACTACAACTACTATACTTATTACTCTTATTATTATCAATCTAACTCATATTATTAACCATATTATGCAGATATGATCGATAGAACTACCATTACTATACTCATTACTCTTATTGTTATCAATCTAACTCATATTATTAGACATATTATGCTTATATGATCGATAGAACGACAATTACTATACTTATTACTCTTATTATTATAAATATAACTCATATTATTAGCCATATTATGCTTATATGATCGATAGTACGAGAATTACTATACTCACTACTCTTAGTATTATCAATCTAACTCATATTATTAGCCATATTATGCTTATATGATCGATAGAACGACAATTACTATACTCACTACTCTTAGTATTATCACTCTAACTCATATTATTAGCCATATTATGCTAATATGATCGATAGAACGACAATTACTATACTTATTACTCTTATTGTTATCAATCTAACTCATATCATTAGCCATATTATGCTTATATGATCCATAGAACGAGAATTACTATACTCACTACTCTTAGTATTATCAATCTAACTCATATTATTAGCCATATTATGCTTATATTATCGATAGATCGACAATTACTATACTTATTACTGTTACTATTATCAATCTAACTCATATTATTAGCCATATTATGCTTAAATGATGGATAGAACGACAATTACTATACTTATTACTCTTATTATTATCAATCTAACTCATATTATTAGCCATATTATGCTTATATGATCGATAGAATGAGAATTACTATACTCACTACTCTTAGTATTATCACTCTAACTCATATTATTAACCATATTATGCAAATTTGATCGATAGAACGACAATTACTATACACATTACTCTTATTATTATCAATCTAACTCATATTATTAACCACATTATGCAGATATGATCGATAGAACGAGAATTACTATACTTACTACTCTTAGTATTATCAATCTAACTCATATTATTAGCCATATTATGCTTAAATGATCGATAGAACGACAATTAATGTACCTATTACTCTTATTATTATTAATTTAACACATATTATTAGCCATGTTATGCTTATATGATTGACAGGACGACAATTACTATACTTATTACACTCACTGTTATCAATCTAACTCATATTATTACCCATATTATGCTTATATGATCGATAGAACGACATTTACTATACTTATTACACTTCCTATTATCAATCTAACTTATATTATTGGCCATATTATGCTTATATGATCGATAGAACGACAATTACTACACTTATTACTCTTATTATTATCAATCTAACTCATATTATTAGCCATATTATGCTTAAATGATCGATAGAACGACAATTACTACACTTATTACTCTTATTATTATCAATCTAACTCATATTATTAGCCATATTATGCTTATATGATCGATAGAACGACAATTACTATACTTATTACACTCACTATTATCAATCTAACTCATATTATTAACCATATTATGCAGATATGATCGATAGCACGACATTTACTATACCTATTACTCTTATTATTATCAGCCTAACTCATATCATTAGACGTATTATGCTTATATGATCGACAGAACGACAACTACTATATTTATTACACTCACTGTTATCAATCTAACTCATATTATTAACCATATTATGCAAATTTGATCGATAGAACGACAATCACTATACATATTAGTCTTATTATTATCAACCTAACTAATATTATTAGCCATATTATGCTTAAATGATCGATAGAACGACAATTACTATACTTATTACTCGTATTATTGTCAATCTAACTCATATTATTAACAATATTATGCTTATAATATCGATAGAACGACAATTACTATACTTATTACTGTTATTTTTATCAATCTAACTCATATTATTAGCGATATTATGCTTAAATGATCGATAGAACTGCAATTACTATACTCATTGCTCTTATTATTATCAATCTAACTCATATTATTAGCCATATTATGCTTATATGATCGATAGAATGAGAATTACTATACTCACTACTCTTAGTATTATCACTCTAACTCATATTATTTGCCATATTATGCTTATATGATCGATAGAACGACAATTACTATACTTATTACTCTTATTATTATCAATCTAACTCATATTATTAGCCATATTATGCTTATATGATCGATAGAATGAGAATTACTATACTCACTACTCTTAGTATTATCACTCTAACTCATATTATTAGCCATATTATGCTTATATGATCGATAGAACGACAATTACTATACATATTACTCTTATTGTTATCAATCTAACTCATATTATTAGCCGTATTATGCTTATATGTTCGATAGAACGAGAATTACTATACTCACTACTCTTAGTATTATCAATCTAACTCATATTATTAGGCATATTATGCTTAAATGATCGATAGAACGACAATTACTACACTTATTACTCTTATTATTATCAATCTAACTCATATTATTAACCCATATTATGCTTATAATGAGCAATAGAACTACAACTACTATACTTATTACTCTTATTATTATCAATCTAACTCATATTATTAACCATATTATGCAGATATGATCGATAGAACTACAATTACTATACTCATTACTCTTATTGTTATCAATCTAACTCATATTATTAGACATATTATGCTTATATGATCGATAGAACGACAATTACTATACTTATTACTCTTATTATTACTAAATATAACTCATATTATTAGCCATATTATGCTTATATGATCGATAGAACGAGAATTACTATACTCACTACTCTTAGTATTATCAATCTAACTCATATTATTAGCCATATTATGCTTATATTATCGATAGAACGACAATTACTATACTTATCACTCTTATTATTATGAATCTAACTCATATTATTAGCCATATTATGCCTTATATGATCGATAGAATGACAATCACTATACTTATTACTCTTATTATTATCAATCTAACTCATATTATTAACCATATTATGCTTATATGATCGATAGAACGACAATTACTATACTTATTACTCTTATTATTATAATAAATATAACTCATATTATTAGCCATATTATGCTTATATGATCGATAGAACGAGAATTACTATACTCACTACTCTTAGTATTATCAATCTAACTCATATTATTAGCCATATTATGCTTAAATGATCGATAGAACGACAATTACTATACTTATTACTCTTATTGTTATCAATCTAACTCATATCATTAGCCATATTATGCTTATATGATCCATAGAACGAGAATTACTATACTCACTACTCTTAGTATTATCAATCTAACTCATATTATTAGCCATATTATGCTTATATTATCGATAGATCGACAATTACTATACTTATTACTGTTACTATTATCAATCTAACTCATATTATTAGCCATATTATGCTTAAATGATCGATAGAACGACAATTACTATACTTATTACTCTTATTATTATCAATCTAACTCATATTATTAGCCATATTATGCTTATATGATCGATAGAATGAGAATTACTATACTCACTACTCTTAGTATTATCACTCTAACTCATATTATTAGCCATATTATGCTTATATGATCGATAGAACTACAATTACTATACATATTACTCTTATTGTTATCAATCTAACTCATATTATTAGCCATATTATGCTTATATGTTCGATAGAACGAGAATTACTATACTCACTACTCTTAGTATTATCAATCTAACTCATATTATTAGCCATATTATGCTTAAATGATCGATAGAACGACAATTACTACACTTATTACTCTTATTATTATCAATCATAACTCATATTATTAGCCATATTATGCTTATATGAGCAATAGAACTACAACTACTATACTTATTACTCTTTATTATTATCAATCTAACTCATATTATTAACCATATTATGCAGATATGATCGATAGAACTACCATTACTATACTCATTACTCTTATTGTTATCAATCTAACTCATATTATTAGACATATTATGCTTATATGATCGATAGAACGACAATTACTATACTTATTACTCTTATTATTATAAATATAACTCATATTATTAGCCATATTATGCTTATATGATCGATAGAACGAGAATTACTATACTCACTACTCTTAGTATTATCAATCTAACTCATATTATTAGCCATATTATGCTTATATGATCGATAGAACGACAATTACTATACTCACTACTCTTAGTATTGTCAATCTAACTCATATTATTAGCCCATATTATGCTTATATGATCGATAGAACGAGAATTACTATACTCACTACTCTTAGTATTATCACTCTAACTCATATTATTAGCCATATTATGCTTAAATGATCGATAGAACGACAATTACTATACTTATTACTCTTATTGTTATCAATCTAACTCATATTGTTAGCCATATTATGCTTATATGATCGATAGAACGAGAATTACTATACTCACTACTCTTAGTATTATCACTCTAACTCATATTATTAGCCATATTATGCTTAAATGATCGATAGAACGATAATTACTATACTTATTACTCTTATTATTATCAATCTAACTCATATTATTAGCCATATTATGCTTATATGATCGATAGAACGACAATTACTATACTTATTACACTCACTATTATCAATCTAACTCATATTATTAACCATATTATGCAGATATGATCGATAGCACGACATTTACTATACCTATTACTCTTATTATTATCAGCCTAACTCATATTATTAGACGTATTATGCTTATATGATCGACAGAACGACAACTACTATATTTATTACACTCACTGTTATCAATCTAACTCATATTATTAACCATATTATGCAAATTTGATCGATAGAACGACAATCACTATACATATTAGTCTTATTATTATCAACCTAACTCATATTATTAGCCATATTATGCTTAAATGATCGTTAGAACGACAATTACTATACTTATTACTCGTATTATTATCAATCTAACTCATATTATTAACAATATTATGCTTATAATATCGATTAGAACGACAATTACTATACTTATTACTGTTATTTTTATCAATCTAACTCATATTATTAGCCATATTATGCTTAAATGATCGATAGAAACTACAATTACTATACTCATTGCTCTTATTATTATCAATCTAACTCGTATTATTAGCCATATTATGCTTATATGATCGATAGAATGAGAATTACTATACTCACTACTCTTAGTATTATCACTCTAACTCATATTATTAGCTATATTATGCTTATATGATCGATAGAACGACAATTACTATACTTATTACTCTTATTGTTATCAATCTAACTCATATTATTAACCATATTATGCAGATATGATCGATAGAACTACCGATTACTATACTCATTACTCTTATTGTTATCAATCTAACATCATATTATTAGACATATTATGCTTATATGATCGATAGAACGACAATTACTATACTTATTACTCTTATTATTATAAATATAACTCATATTATTAGCCATATTATGCTTATATGATCCATAGAACGAGAATTACTATACTCACTACTCTTAGTAATTATCAATCTAACTCATATTATTAGCCATATTATGCTTATATTATCGATAGATCGACAATTACTATACTTATTACTGTTACTATTATCAATCTAACTCATATTATTAGCCATATTATGCTTAAATGATCGATAGAACGACAATTACTATACATATTACTCTTATTGTTATCAATCTAACTCATATTATTAGCCATATTATGCTTATATGTTCGATAGAACGAGAATTACTATACTCACTACTCTTAGTATTATCAATCTAACTCATATTATTAGCCATATTATGCTTAAATGATCGATAGAACGACAATTACTACACTTATTACTCTTATTATTATCAATCTAACTCATATTATTAGCCATATTATGCTTATATGAGCAATAGAACTACAACTACTATACTTATTTACTCTTATTATTATCAATCTAACTCATATTATTAACCATATTATGCAGATATGATCGATAGAACTACCATTACTATACTCATTACTCTTATTATTATCAATCTAACTCATATTATTAGCCATATTATGCTTATATGATCGATAGAATGAGAATTACTATACTCACTACTCTTAGTATTATCACTCTAACTCATATTATTAGCCATATTATGCTTATATGATCGATAGAACGACAATACTATACTTATTAACTCTTATTGTTATCAATCTAACTCATATCATTAGCCATATTATGCTTATATGATCCATAGAACGAGAATTACTATACTCACTACTCTTAGTATTATCAATCTAACTCATATTAATAGCCATATTATGCTTATATTATCGATAGATCGACAATTACTATACTTATTACTGTTACTATTATCAATCTTAACTCATATTATTAGCCATATTATGCTTAAATGATCGATAGAACGACAATTACTATACTTATTACTCTTATTATTATCAATCTAACTCATAT
>NW_027473843.1:28015-87814 GCF_050947335.1 Megachile rotundata
AGCCATATTATGCTTATATGATCGATAGAACGACAATTACTATACTCACTACTCTTATTATTATCAATCTAACTCATATTATTAGCCATATTATGCTTATATGATCGATAGAACGACAATTACTATACTTATTACTCTTATTATTATCAATCTAACTCATATTATTAGCCATATTATGCTTCTATGTTCGATAGAACGAGAATTACTATACTCACTACTCTTAGTATTATCAATCTAACTCATATTATTAGCCATATTATGCTTATATGATCGATAGAACGAGAATTACTATACTGACTACTCTTAGTATTATCAATCTAGCTCATATTATTAGCCATATTATGCTTAAATGAGCGATAGAACGACAATTACTATACTTATTACTCTTATTATTATCAATCTAACTCATATTATTAGCCATATTATGCTTCTATGTTCGATAGAACGAGAATTACTATACTCACTACTCTTAGTATTATCAATCTAACTCATATTATTAGCCATATTATGCTTATATGATCGATGGAACGAGAATTACTATACTCACTACTCTTAGTATTATCAATGTAACTCATATTATTAGTAATATTATGCTTATATGATCGATAGAACGACAATTACTATACTTATTACTCTTATTATTATCAATCTAACTCATATTATTAGCCATATTATGCTTATATGATCGATAGAACGACAATTACTATACTTATTACTCTTATTATTATCAATCTAACTCATATTATTAGCCATATTATGCTTATATGATCGATAGAACGACAATTACTATACATATTACTCTTATTTTTATCAATCTAACTCATATTATTAAACATATTATGCTAATATGATCGATAGAACGACAATTACTATACTTATTACACTCACTATTATCAATCTAACTCATATTATTAACCATATTATGCAGACATGATCGATAGCACGACATTTACTATACCTATTACTCTTATTATTATCAACCTAACACATATTATTAGCCATATTATGCTTAAATGATGGATAGAACGACAATTACTATACTTATTACTCTTATTATTATCATTCTAACTCATATTATTAGCCATATTATGCTTATATGATCGATAGAACGAGAATTACTATACTCACTACTCTTAGTATTAACAATCTAACTCATATTATTAGCCATATTATGCTTATATTATCGATAGAACGACAATTACTATACTTATTACTGTTATTATTATCAATCTAACTCATATTATTAGCCATATTATGCTTAAATGATCGGTAGAACGACAATTACTATACTTATTACTCTTATTATTATCAATCTAACTCATATTATTAACCATATTATGCTTAAATGATCGATAGAACGACAATTACTATACTTATTACACTCACTGTTATCAATCTAACTCATATTATTAACCATATTATGCAAATTTGATCGATAGAACGACAATCACTATACTTATTACTGTTATTATTATCAATCTAACTCATATTATTAGCCATATTATGCTTAAATGATCGATAGAACGACAATTACTATACTTATTACTCTTATTATTATCAATCTAACTCATATTATTAGCCATATTATGCTTAAATGATCGATAGAACGACAATTACTATACTTATTACACTCACTGTTATCAATCTAACTCATATTATTTACCATATTATGCAAATTTGATCGATAGAACGACAATCACTATACTTATTACTCTTATTATTATCAACCTAACTCATATTATTAGCCATATTATGCTTAAATGATCGATAGAACAACAGTTACTATACTTATTACTCTTATTATTATGAATCTAATTCATATTATTAACCATATTATACAGATATGATCGATAGAACTACAATTACTATACTCATTACTCTTATTATTATTAATCTAACTGATATTATTAGCCATATTATGCTTATATGATCGATAGAACGACAATTACTATACTTATTACTCTTATTATCATCAATCTAACTCATATTATTAGCCATATTATGCTTATATGAACGACAGAACGACAATTACTATACTTATTACTGTTTTTATTATCAATCTAACGCATATTATTAGCCATATTATGCTTATATGATCGACAGAACGACAATTACTATACTTATTACACTGACTGTTATCAATAAAACTCATATTATTAACCATATTATGCAAATTTGATCGATAGAACGACAATCACTCTTCTTATTACTCTTATTATTATCAACCTAACTCATATTATTAGCCATATTATGCTTATATGATCGATAGAACGACAATCACTATACTTATTACTCTTATTATTATCAACCTAACTCATACTATTAGCCATATTATGCTTATATTATCGATATAACGACAATTACTATACTTATTACTGTTATTATTATCAATCTAACTCATATTATTAGCCATATTATGCTTATATGAACGACAGAACGACAATTACTGTACTTACTACTCTTATCATTATCAATCTAAGTCATATTATTAGCCGTATTATGCTTATATTATCGATATAACGACAATTACTATACTTATTACTGTTATTATTATCAATCTAACTCATATTATTAGCCATATTATGCTTATATGAACGACAGAACGACAATTACTGTACTTATTACTCTTATCATTATCAATCTAAGTCATATTATTAGCCATATTATGCTTATATGATCGATAGAACGACAATTACTATACTTATTACTCTTATTATTTTAAATCTAACTCATATTATTAGCCATATTATGCTTATATGATCGATAGAACGACAATTACTATACTCACTACTCTTATTATTATCAATCTAACTCATATTATTAGCCATATTATGCTTAAATGATCGATAGAACGACAATTACTATACTTATTAATCTTATTATTATCAATCTAACTCATATTATTAGCCGTATTATGCTTCTATGTTCGATAGAACGAGAATTACTATACTCACTACTCTTAGTATTATCAATCTAACTCATATTATTAGCCATATTATGCTTAAATGATCGATAGAACGACAATTACTATACTTATTACTCTTATTATTATCAATCTAACTCATATTATTAGCCATATTATGCTTCTATGTTCGATAGAACGAGAATTACTATACTCACTACTCTTAGTATTATCAATCTAACTCATATTATTAGCCATATTATGCTTAAATGATCGATCGAACGACAATTACTATACTTATTACTCTTATTATTATCAATCTAACTCATATTATTAGCCATATTATGCTTCTATGTTCGATAGAACGAGAATTACTATACTCACTACTCTTAGTATTATCAATCTAACTCATATTATTAGCCATATTATGCCTATATGATCGATGGAACGAGAATTACTATACTCACTACTCTTAGTATTATCAATCTAACTCATATTATTAGCCATATTATGCTTATATGATCGATAGAACGACAATTACTATACTTATTACTCTTATTATTATCAATCTAACTCATATTATTAGCCATATTATGCTTATATGATCGATAGAACGACAATTACTGTACTCACTACTCTTATTATTATCAATCTAACTCATATTATTAGCCATATTATGCTTATATTATCGATAGAACGACAATTACTATACTTATTACTGTTATTATTATCAATCTAACTCATATTATTAGCCATATTATGCTTATATGAACGGCAGAACGACAATTACTCTACTAATTACTCTTATCATTAACAATCTAAGTCATATTATTAGCCATATTATGCTTATATGATCGATAGAACGACAATTACTATACTTATTACTCTTATTATTATCAATCTAACTCATATTATTAGCCATATTATGCTTATATGATCGATAGAACGACAATTACTATACATATTACTCTTATTTTTATCAATCTAACTCATATTATTAAACATATTATGCTAATATGATCGATAGAACGACAATTACTATACTTATTACACTCACTATTATCAATCTAACTCATATTATTAACCATATTATGCAGACATGATCGATAGCACGACATTTACTATACCTATTACTCTTATTATTATCAACCTAACACATATTATTAGCCATATTGTGCTTAAATGATGGATAGAACGACAATTACTATACTTATTACTCTTATTATTATCAATCTAACTCATATTATTAGCCATATTATGCTTATATGATCGATAAAACGAGAATTACTATACTCACTACTCTTAGTATTAACAATCTAACTCATATTATTAGCCATATTATGCTTATATTATCGATAGAACGACAATTACTATACTTATTACTCTTATCATTATCAATCTAAGTCATATTATTAGCCATATTATGCTTATATGAACGACAGAACGACAATTACTGTACTTATTACTCTTATCATTATCAATCTAAGTCATATTATTAGCCATATTATGCTTATATGATCGATAGAACGACAATTACTATACTTATTACTCTTATTATTATCAATCTAACTCATATTACTAACCATATTATGCTAATATGATCGATAGAACTACAATTACTATACTCATTACCCTTATTATTATCAATCCAACTCATGTTATTACCCATATTATGCTTATATGATCGATAGAACGACAATCACTATACTTATTACTCTTATTATTATCAACCTAACTCATATTATTAGCCATATTATGCTTATATTATCGATAGAACGACAATTACTATACTTATTACTGTTATTATTATCAATCTAACTCATATTATTAGCCATATTATGCTTATATGAACGGCAGAACGACAATTACTCTACTAATTACTCTTATCATTAACAATCTAAGTCATATTATTAGCCATATTATGCTTATATGATCGATAGAACGACAATTACTATACTTATTACTCTTATTATTATCAATCTAACTCATATTATTAGCCATATTATGCTTATATGATCGATAGAACGACAATTACTATACATATTACTCTTATTTTTATCAATCTAACTCATATTATTAAACATATTATGCTAATATGATCGATAGAACGACAATTACTATACTTATTACACTCACTATTATCAATCTAACTCATATTATTAACCATATTATGCAGACATGATCGATAGCACGTCATTTACTATACCTATTACTCTTATTATTATCAACCTAACACATATTATTAGCCATATTGTGCTTAAATGATGGATAGAACGACAATTACTATACTTATTACTCTTATTATTATCAATCTAACTCATATTATTAGCCATATTATGCTTATATGATCGATAGAACGAGAATTACTATACTCACTACTCTTAGTATTAACAATCTAACTCATATTATTACCCATATTATGCTTATATTATCGATAGAACGACAATTACTATACTTATTACAGTTATTATTATCAATCTAACTCATATTATTAGCCATATTATGCTTAAATGATCGATAGAACGACAATTACTATACTTATTACTCTTATTATTATCAATCTAACTCATATTATTAGCCATATTATGCTTAAATGATCGATAGAACGACAATTACTATACTTATTACAGTTACTATTATCAATCTAACTCATATTATTAGCCATATTATGCTTATATTATCGATAGAACGACAATTACTATACTTATTACTCTTATCATTATCAATCTAAGTCATATTATTAGCCATATTATGCTTATATGAACGACAGAACGACAATTACTGTACTTATTACTCTTATCATTATCAATCTAAGTCATATTATTAGCCATATTATGCTTATATGATCGATAGAACGACAATCACTCTACTTATTACTCTTATTATTATCAACCTAACTCATATTATTAGCCATATTATGCTTATATGATCGATAGAACGACAATCACTATACTTATTACTCTTATTATTATCAACCTAACTCATACTATTAGCCATATTATGCGTATATTATCGATATAACGACAATTACTATACTTATTACTGTTATTATTATCAATCTAACTCATATTATTAGCCATATTATGCTTATATGAACGACAGAACGCCAATTACTGTACTTACTACTCTTATCATTATCAATCTAAGTCATATTATTAGCCGTATTATGCTTATATTATCGATATAACGACAATTACTAAACTTATTACTGTTATTATTATCAATCTAACTCATATTATTAGCCATATTATGCTTATATGAACGACAGAACGACAATTACTGTACTTATTACTCTTATCATTATCAATCTAAGTCATATTATTAGCCATATTATGCTTATATGATCGATAGAACGACAATTACTATACTTATTACTCTTATTATTATAAATCTAACTCATATTATTAGCCATATTATGCTTATATGATCGATAGAACGACAATTACTATACTCACTACTCTTATTATTATCAATCTAACTCATATTATTAGCCATATTATGCTTATATGATCGATAGAACGACAATTACTATACTTATTACTCTTATTATTATCAATCTAACTCATATTATTAGCCATATTATGCTTCTATGTTCGATAGAACGAGAATTACTATACTCACTACTCTTAGTATTATCAATCTAACTCATATTATTAGCCATATTATGCTTATATGATCGATAGAACGAGAATTACTATACTGACTACTCTTAGTATTATCAATCTAGCTCATATTATTAGCCATATTATGCTTAAATGAGCGATAGAACGACAATTACTATACTTATTACTCTTATTATTATCAATCTAACTCATATTATTAGCCATATTATGCTTCTATGTTCGATAGAACGAGAATTACTATACTCACTACTCTTAGTATTATCAATCTAACTCATATTATTAGCCATATTATGCTTATATGATCGATGGAACGAGAATTACTATACTCACTACTCTTAGTATTATCAATGTAACTCATATTATTAGTAATATTATGCTTATATGATCGATAGAACGACAATTACTATACTTATTACTCTTATTATTATCAATCTAACTCATATTATTAGCCATATTATGCTTATATGATCGATAGAACGACAATTACTATACTTATTACTCTTATTATTATCAATCTAACTCATATTATTAGCCATATTATGCTTATATGATCGATAGAACGACAATTACTATACATATTACTCTTATTTTTATCAATCTAACTCATATTATTAAACATATTATGCTAATATGATCGATAGAACGACAATTACTATACTTATTACACTCACTATTATCAATCTAACTCATATTATTAACCATATTATGCAGACATGATCGATAGCACGACATTTACTATACCTATTACTCTTATTATTATCAACCTAACACATATTATTAGCCATATTATGCTTAAATGATGGATAGAACGACAATTACTATACTTATTACTCTTATTATTATCAATCTAACTCATATTATTAGCCATATTATGCTTATATGAACGACAGAACGACAATTACTGTACTTATTACTCTTATCATTATCAATCTAAGTCATATTATTAGCCATATTATGCTTATATGATCGATAGAACGACAATTACTATACTTATTACTCTTATTATTTTAAATCTAACTCATATTATTAGCCATATTATGCTTATATGATCGATAGAACGACAATTACTATACTCACTACTCTTATTATTATCAATCTAACTCATATTATTAGCCATATTATGCTTAAATGATCGATAGAACGACAATTACTATACTTATTAATCTTATTATTATCAATCTAACTCATATTATTAGCCGTATTATGCTTCTATGTTCGATAGAACGAGAATTACTATACTCACTACTCTTAGTATTATCAATCTAACTCATATTATTAGCCATATTATGCTTAAATGATCGATAGAACGACAATTACTATACTTATTACTCTTATTATTATCAATCTAACTCATATTATTAGCCATATTATGCTTCTATGTTCGATAGAACGAGAATTACTATACTCACTACTCTTAGTATTATCAATCTAACTCATATTATTAGCCATATTATGCTTAAATGATCGATCGAACGACAATTACTATACTTATTACTCTTATTATTATCAATCTAACTCATATTATTAGCCATATTATGCTTCTATGTTCGATAGAACGAGAATTACTATACTCACTACTCTTAGTATTATCAATCTAACTCATATTATTAGCCATATTATGCCTATATGATCGATGGAACGAGAATTACTATACTCACTACTCTTAGTATTATCAATCTAACTCATATTATTAGCCATATTATGCTTATATGATCGATAGAACGACAATTACTATACTTATTACTCTTATTATTATCAATCTAACTCATATTATTAGCCATATTATGCTTATATGATCGATAGAACGACAATTACTGTACTCACTACTCTTATTATTATCAATCTAACTCATATTATTAGCCATATTATGCTTATATTATCGATAGAACGACAATTACTATACTTATTACTGTTATTATTATCAATCTAACTCATATTATTAGCCATATTATGCTTATATGAACGGCAGAACGACAATTACTCTACTAATTACTCTTATCATTAACAATCTAAGTCATATTATTAGCCATATTATGCTTATATGATCGATAGAACGACAATTACTATACTTATTACTCTTATTATTATCAATCTAACTCATATTATTAGCCATATTATGCTTATATGATCGATAGAACGACAATTACTATACATATTACTCTTATTTTTATCAATCTAACTCATATTATTAAACATATTATGCTAATATGATCGATAGAACGACAATTACTATACTTATTACACTCACTATTATCAATCTAACTCATATTATTAACCATATTATGCAGACATGATCGATAGCACGACATTTACTATACCTATTACTCTTATTATTATCAACCTAACACATATTATTAGCCATATTGTGCTTAAATGATGGATAGAACGACAATTACTATACTTATTACTCTTATTATTATCAATCTAACTCATATTATTAGCCATATTATGCTTATATGATCGATAAAACGAGAATTACTATACTCACTACTCTTAGTATTAACAATCTAACTCATATTATTAGCCATATTATGCTTATATTATCGATAGAACGACAATTACTATACTTATTACTCTTATCATTATCAATCTAAGTCATATTATTAGCCATATTATGCTTATATGAACGACAGAACGACAATTACTGTACTTATTACTCTTATCATTATCAATCTAAGTCATATTATTAGCCATATTATGCTTATATGATCGATAGAACGACAATTACTATACTTATTACTCTTATTATTATCAATCTAACTCATATTACTAACCATATTATGCTAATATGATCGATAGAACTACAATTACTATACTCATTACCCTTATTATTATCAATCCAACTCATGTTATTACCCATATTATGCTTATATGATCGATAGAACGACAATCACTATACTTATTACTCTTATTATTATCAACCTAACTCATATTATTAGCCATATTATGCTTATATTATCGATAGAACGACAATTACTATACTTATTACTGTTATTATTATCAATCTAACTCATATTATTAGCCATATTATGCTTATATGAACGGCAGAACGACAATTACTCTACTAATTACTCTTATCATTAACAATCTAAGTCATATTATTAGCCATATTATGCTTATATGATCGATAGAACGACAATTACTATACTTATTACTCTTATTATTATCAATCTAACTCATATTATTAGCCATATTATGCTTATATGATCGATAGAACGACAATTACTATACATATTACTCTTATTTTTATCAATCTAACTCATATTATTAAACATATTATGCTAATATGATCGATAGAACGACAATTACTATACTTATTACACTCACTATTATCAATCTAACTCATATTATTAACCATATTATGCAGACATGATCGATAGCACGTCATTTACTATACCTATTACTCTTATTATTATCAACCTAACACATATTATTAGCCATATTGTGCTTAAATGATGGATAGAACGACAATTACTATACTTATTACTCTTATTATTATCAATCTAACTCATATTATTAGCCATATTATGCTTATATGATCGATAGAACGAGAATTACTATACTCACTACTCTTAGTATTAACAATCTAACTCATATTATTACCCATATTATGCTTATATTATCGATAGAACGACAATTACTATACTTATTACAGTTATTATTATCAATCTAACTCATATTATTAGCCATATTATGCTTAAATGATCGATAGAACGACAATTACTATACTTATTACTCTTATTATTATCAATCTAACTCATATTATTAGCCATATTATGCTTAAATGATCGATAGAACGACAATTACTATACTTATTACAGTTACTATTATCAATCTAACTCATATTATTAGCCATATTATGCTTATATTATCGATAGAACGACAATTACTATACTTATTACTCTTATCATTATCAATCTAAGTCATATTATTAGCCATATTATGCTTATATGAACGACAGAACGACAATTACTGTACTTATTACTCTTATCATTATCAATCTAAGTCATATTATTAGCCATATTATGCTTATATGATCGATAGAACGACAATCACTCTACTTATTACTCTTATTATTATCAACCTAACTCATATTATTAGCCATATTATGCTTATATGATCGATAGAACGACAATCACTATACTTATTACTCTTATTATTATCAACCTAACTCATACTATTAGCCATATTATGCGTATATTATCGATATAACGACAATTACTATACTTATTACTGTTATTATTATCAATCTAACTCATATTATTAGCCATATTATGCTTATATGAACGACAGAACGCCAATTACTGTACTTACTACTCTTATCATTATCAATCTAAGTCATATTATTAGCCGTATTATGCTTATATTATCGATATAACGACAATTACTAAACTTATTACTGTTATTATTATCAATCTAACTCATATTATTAGCCATATTATGCTTATATGAACGACAGAACGACAATTACTGTACTTATTACTCTTATCATTATCAATCTAAGTCATATTATTAGCCATATTATGCTTATATGATCGATAGAACGACAATTACTATACTTATTACTCTTATTATTATAAATCTAACTCATATTATTAGCCATATTATGCTTATATGATCGATAGAACGACAATTACTATACTCACTACTCTTATTATTATCAATCTAACTCATATTATTAGCCATATTATGCTTATATGATCGATAGAACGACAATTACTATACTTATTACTCTTATTATTATCAATCTAACTCATATTATTAGCCATATTATGCTTCTATGTTCGATAGAACGAGAATTACTATACTCACTACTCTTAGTATTATCAATCTAACTCATATTATTAGCCATATTATGCTTATATGATCGATAGAACGAGAATTACTATACTGACTACTCTTAGTATTATCAATCTAGCTCATATTATTAGCCATATTATGCTTAAATGAGCGATAGAACGACAATTACTATACTTATTACTCTTATTATTATCAATCTAACTCATATTATTAGCCATATTATGCTTCTATGTTCGATAGAACGAGAATTACTATACTCACTACTCTTAGTATTATCAATCTAACTCATATTATTAGCCATATTATGCTTATATGATCGATGGAACGAGAATTACTATACTCACTACTCTTAGTATTATCAATGTAACTCATATTATTAGTAATATTATGCTTATATGATCGATAGAACGACAATTACTATACTTATTACTCTTATTATTATCAATCTAACTCATATTATTAGCCATATTATGCTTATATGATCGATAGAACGACAATTACTATACTTATTACTCTTATTATTATCAATCTAACTCATATTATTAGCCATATTATGCTTATATGATCGATAGAACGACAATTACTATACATATTACTCTTATTTTTATCAATCTAACTCATATTATTAAACATATTATGCTAATATGATCGATAGAACGACAATTACTATACTTATTACACTCACTATTATCAATCTAACTCATATTATTAACCATATTATGCAGACATGATCGATAGCACGACATTTACTATACCTATTACTCTTATTATTATCAACCTAACACATATTATTAGCCATATTATGCTTAAATGATGGATAGAACGACAATTACTATACTTATTACTCTTATTATTATCAATCTAACTCATATTATTAGCCATATTATGCTTGTATGATCGATATAACGAGAATTACTATACTCACTACTCTTAGTATTAACAATCTAACTCATATTATTAGCCATATTATGCTTATATTATCGATAGAACGACAATTACTATACTTATTACTGTTATTATTATCAATCTAACTCATATTATTAGCCATATTATGCTTAAATGATCGATAGAACGACAATTACAATACTTATTACTCTTATTATTATCAATCTAACTCATATTATTAGCCATATTATGCTTAAATGATCGATAGAACGACAATTACTATACTTATTACACTCACTGTTATCAATCTAACTCATATTATTAACCATATTATGCAAATTTGATCGATAGAACGACAATCACTATACTTATTACTCTTATTATTATCAACCTAACTCATATTATTAGCCATATTATGCTTAAATGATCGATAGAACAACAATTACTATACTTATTACTCTTATTATTATAAATCTAACTCATATTATTAGCCATATTATGCTTATATGATCGATAGAACGACAATTACTATACTTATTACTCTTATTATTATGAATCTAATTCATATTAATAACCATATTATGCAGATATGATCGATAGAACTACAATTACTATACTCATTACTCTTATTATTATTAATCTAACTGATATTATTAGCCATATTATGCTTATATGATCGATAGAACGACAATTACTATACTCACTACTCTTAGTATTATCAATCTAACTCATATTATTAGCCATATTATGCTTATATGATCGATAGAACGAGAATTACTATACTCACTACTCTTAGTATTATCAATCTAACTCATATTATTAGCCATATTATGCTTGTATGATCGATAGAACGACAATTACTATACTTATTACTCTTATTATTATCAATCTAACTCATATTATTAGCCATATTATGCTTATATGATCGATAGAACGACAATTACTATACTTATTACTCTTATTATTATCAATCTAACTCATATTATTAGCCATATTATGCTTATATGATCGATAGAACGACAATTACTATACATATTACTCTTATTTTTATCAATCTAACTCATATTATTAAACATATTATGCTAATATGATCGATAGAACGACAATTACTATACTTATTACACTCACTATTATCAATCTAACTCATATTATTAACCATATTATGCAGACATGATCGATAGCACGACATTTACTATACCTATTACTCTTATTATTATCAACCTAACACATATTATTAGCCATATTATGCTTAAATGATGGATAGAACGACAATTAATATACTTATTACTCTTATTATTATCAATCTAACTCATATTATTAGCCATATTATGCTTGTATGATCGATATAACTCGAATTACTATACTCACTACTCTTAGTATTAACAATCTAACTCATATTATTAACCATATTATGCAGATATGATCGATAGAACTACAATTACTATACTCATTACTCTTATTATTATTAATCTAACTGATATTATTAGCCATATTATGCTTATATGATCGATAGAACGACAATTACTATACTTATTACTCTTATTATCATCAATCTAACTCATATTATTAGCCATATTATGCTTATATGAACGACAGAACGACAATTACTATACTTATTACTGTTATTATTATCAATCTAACGCATATTATTAGCCATATTATGCTTATATGATCGACAGAACGACAATTACTATACTTATTACACTGACTGTTATCAATAAAACTCATATTATTAACCATATTATGCAAATTTGATCGATAGAACGACAATCACTCTACTTATTACTCTTATTATTATCAACCTAACTCATATTATTAGCCATATTATGCTTATATGATCGATAGAACGACAATCACTATACTTATTACTCTTATTATTATCAATCTAACTCATATTATTAGCCATATTATGCTTAAATGATCGATAGAACGACAATTACTATACTTATTACACTCACTGTTATCAATCTAACTCATATTATTAACCATATTATGCAAATTTGATCGATAGAACGACAATCACTATACTTATTACTCTTATTATTATCAACCTAACTCATATTATTAACCATATTATGCAGACATGATCGATAGCACGACATTTACTATACCTATTACTCTTATTATTATCAACCTAACACATATTATTAGCCATATTGTGCTTAAATGATGGATAGAACGACAATTACTATACTTATTACTCTTATTATTATCAATCTAACTCATATTATTAGCCATATTATGCTTATATGATCGATAGAACGAGAATTACTATACTCACTACTCTTAGTATTAACAATCTAACTCATATTATTAGCCATATTATGCTTATATTATCGATAGAACGACAATTACTATACTTATTACTGTTATTATTATCAATCTAACTCATATTATTAGCCATATTATGCTTAAATGATCGATAGAACGACAATTACTATACTAACTACTCTTAGTATTATCAATCTAACTCATATTATTAGCCATATTATGCTTATATGATCGATGGAACGAGAATTACTATACTCACTACTCTTAGTATTATCAATCTAACTCATATTATTAGCCATATTATGCTTATATGATCGATAGAACGACAATTACTATACTTATTACTCTTATTATTATCAATCTAACTCATATTATTAGCCATATTATGCTTATATGATCGATAGAACGACAATTACTATACATATTACTCTTATTTTTATCAATCTAACTCATATTATTAAACATATTATGCTGATATGAGCGATTGAACGACAATTACTATACTTATTACACTCACTATTATCAATCTAACTCATATTATTAACCATATTATGCAGACATGATCGATAGCACGACATTTACTATACCTATTACTCATATTATTATCAACCTAACACATATTATTAGCCATATTATGCTTATATGATCGATAGAACGACTATTACTATACTTATTGTTCTTATTATTATCAATCTAACTCATATTATTAGCCATATTATGCTTAAATGATCGATAGAACGACAATTACTATACTTATTACTCTTATTATTATCAATCTAACTCATATTATTAGCCATATTATGCTTATATGATCGACAGAACGACAATTACTATACTCACTACTCTTAGTATTATCAATCTAACTCATATTATTAGCCATATTATGCTTATATGATCGATAGAACGAGAATTACTATACTCACTACTCTTAGTATTATCAATCTAACTCATATTATTAGCCATATTATGCTTGTATGATCGATAGAACGACAATTACTATACTTATTACTCTTATTATTATCAATCTAACTCATATTATTAGCCATATTATGCTTATATGATCGATAGAACGACAATTACTATACTTATTACTCTTATTATTATCAATCTAACTCATATTATTAGCCATATTATGCTTATATGATCGATAGAACGACAATTACTATACATATTACTCTTATTTTTATCAATCTAACTCATATTATTAAACATATTATGCTAATATGATCGATAGAACGACAATTACTATACTTATTACACTCACTATTATCAATCTAACTCATATTATTAACCATATTATGCAGACATGATCGATAGCACGACATTTACTATACCTATTACTCTTATTATTATCAACCTAACACATATTATTAGCCATATTATGCTTAAATGATGGATAGAACGACAATTACTATACTTATTACTCTTATTATTATCAATCTAACTCATATTATTAGCCATATTATGCTTGTATGATCGATATAACGAGAATTACTATACTCACTACTCTTAGTATTAACAATCTAACTCATATTATTAGCCATATTATGCTTATATTATCGATAGAACGACAATTACTATACTTATTACTGTTATTATTATCAATCTAACTCATATTATTAGCCATATTATGCTTAAATGATCGATAGAACGACAATTACTATACTTATTACTCTTATTATTATCAATCTAACTCATATTATTAGCCATATTATGCTTAAATGATCGATAGAACGACAATTACTATACTTATTACACTCACTGTTATCAATCTAACTCATATTATTAACCATATTATGCAAATTTGATCGATAGAACGACAATCACTATACTTATTACTCTTATTATTATCAACCTAACTCATATTATTAGCCATATTATGCTTAAATGATCGATAGAACAACAATTACTATACTTATTACTCTTATTATTATAAATCTAACTCATATTATTAGCCATATTATGCTTATATGATCGATAGAACGACAATTACTATACTTATTACTCTTATTATTATGAATCTAATTCATATTATTAACCATATTATGCAGATATGATCGATAGAACTACAATTACTATACTCATTACTCTTATTATTATTAATCTAACTGATATTATTAGCCATATTATGCTTATATGATCGATAGAACGACAATTACTATACTCACTACTCTTAGTATTATCAATCTAACTCATATTATTAGCCATATTATGCTTATATGATCGATAGAACGAGAATTACTATACTCACTACTCTTAGTATTATCAATCTAACTCATATTATTAGCCATATTATGCTTGTATGATCGATAGAACGACAATTACTATACTTATTACTCTTATTATTATCAATCTAACTCATATTATTAGCCATATTATGCTTATATGATCGATAGAACGACAATTACTATACTTATTACTCTTATTATTATCAATCTAACTCATATTATTAGCCATATTATGCTTATATGATCGATAGAACGACAATTACTATACATATTACTCTTATTTTTATCAATCTAACTCATATTATTAAACATATTATGCTAATATGATCGATAGAACGACAATTACTATACTTATTACACTCACTATTATCAATCTAACTCATATTATTAACCATATTATGCAGACATGATCGATAGCACGACATTTACTATACCTATTACTCTTATTATTATCAACCTAACACATATTATTAGCCATATTATGCTTAAATGATGGATAGAACGACAATTACTATACTTATTACTCTTATTATTATCAATCTAACTCATATTATTAGCCATATTATGCTTGTATGATCGATATAACGAGAATTACTATACTCACTACTCTTAGTATTAACAATCTAACTCATATTATTAACCATATTATGCAGATATGATCGATAGAACTACAATTACTATACTCATTACTCTTATTATTATTAATCTAACTGATATTATTAGCCATATTATGCTTATATGATCGATAGAACGACAATTACTATACTTATTACTCTTATTATCATCAATCTAACGCATATTATTAGCCATATTATGCTTATATGATCGACAGAACGACAATTACTATACTTATTACACTGACTGTTATCAATAAAACTCATATTATTAACCATATTATGCAAATTTGATCGATAGAACGACAATCACTCTACTTATTACTCTTATTATTATCAACCTAACTCATATTATTAGCCATATTATGCTTATATGATCGATAGAACGACAATCACTATACTTATTACTCTTATTATTATCAATCTAACTCATATTATTAGCCATATTATGCTTAAATGATCGATAGAACGACAATTACTATACTTATTACACTCACTGTTATCAATCTAACTCATATTATTAACCATATTATGCAAATTTGATCGATAGAACGACAATCACTATACTTATTACTCTTATTATTATCAACCTAACTCATATTATTAACCATATTATGCAGACATGATCGATAGCACGACATTTACTATACCTATTACTCTTATTATTATCAACCTAACACATATTATTAGCCATATTGTGCTTAAATGATGGATAGAACGACAATTACTATACTTATTACTCTTATTATTATCAATCTAACTCATATTATTAGCCATATTATGCTTATATGATCGATAGAACGAGAATTACTATACTCACTACTCTTAGTATTAACAATCTAACTCATATTATTAGCCATATTATGCTTATATTATCGATAGAACGACAATTACTATACTTATTACTGTTATTATTATCAATCTAACTCATATTATTAGCCATATTATGCTTAAATGATCGATAGAACGACAATTACTATACTTATTACTCTTATTATTATCAATCTAACTCATATTATTAGCCATATTATGCTTAAATGATCGATTGAACGACAATTACTATACCTATTACACTCACTGTTATCAATCTAACTCATATTATTAACCATATTATGCAAATTTCATCGATAGAACGACAATCACTATACTTATTACTCTTATTATTATCAACCTAACTCATATTATTAGCCATATTATGCTTAAATGATCGATAGAACAACAATTACTATACTTATTACTCTTATTATTATAAATCTAACTCATATTATTAGCCATATTATGCTTATATGATCGATAGAACGACAATTACTATACTTATTACTCTTATTATTATGAATCTAATTCATATTATTAACCATATTATGCAGATATGATCGATAGAACTACAATTACTATACTCATTACTCTTTTTATTATTAATCTAACTGATATTATTAGCCATATTATGCTTATATGATCGATAGAACGACAATTACTATACTTATTACTCTTATTATCATCAATCTAACTCATATTATTAGCCATATTATGCTTACATGAACGACAGAACGACAATTACTATACTTATTACTGTTATTATTATCAATCTAACGCATATTATTAGCCATATTATGCTTATATGATCGACAGAACGACAATTACTATACATATTACACTGACTGTTATCAATAAAACTCATATTATTAACCATATTATGCAAATTTGGTCGATAGAACGACAATCACTCTACTTATTACTCTTATCATTATCAATCTAAGTCATATTATTAGCCGTATTATGCTTATATTATCGATATAACGACAATTACTAAACTTTTTACTGTTATTATTATCAATCTAACTCATATTATTAGCCATATTATGCTTATATGAACGACAGAACGACAATTACTGTACTTATTACTCTTATCATTATCAATCTAAGTCATATTATTAGCCATATTATGCTTACATGATCGATAGAACGACAATTACTATACTTATTACTCTTATTATTATAAATCTAACTCATATTATTAGCCATATTATGCTTATATGATCGATAGAACGACAATTACTATACTCACTACTCTTATTATTATCAATCTAACTCATATTATTAGCCATATTATGCTTAAATGATCGATAGAACGACAATTACTATACTTGTTACTCTTATTATTATCAATCTAACTCATATTATTAGCCATATTATGCTTCTATGTTCGATAGAACGAGAATTACTATACTCACTACTCTTAGTATTATCAATCTAACTCATATTATTAGCCATATTATGCTTATATTATCGGTAGAACGACAATTACTATACTTATTACTGTTATTATTATCAATCTAACTCATATTATTAGCCATATTATGCTTAAATGATCGATAGAACCACAATTACTATACTTATTACTCTTATTATTATAAATCTAACTCATATTATTAGCCATATTATGCTTATATGATCGATAGAACGACAATTACTATACTTATTACTCTTATTATTATGAATCTAATTCATATTATTAACCATATTATGCAGATATGATCGATAGAACTACAATTACTATACTCATTACTCATTATTATTATTAATCTAACTGATATTATTAGCCATATTATGCTTATATGATCGATAGAACGACAATTACTATACTTATTTCTCTTATTATCATCAATCTAACTCATATTATTAGCCATATTATGCTTATATGAACGACAGAACGACAATTACTATACTTATTACTGTTATTATTATCAATCTAACTCATATTATTAGCCATATTATGCTTCTATGTTCGATAGAACGAGAATTACTATACTCACTACTCTTAGTATTATCAATCTAACTCATATTATTAGAAATTTATGCTTATATGATCGATAGAACGAGAATTACTATACTCACTACTCTTAGTATTATCAATCTAACTCATATTATTAGCCATATTATGCTTAAATGATCGATAGAACGACAATTACGATACTTATTACTCTTATTATTATCAATCTAACTCATATTATTAGCCATATTATGCTTGTATGTTCGATAGAACGAGAATTACTATACTCACTACTCTTAGTATTATCAATCTAACTCATATTATTAGCCATATTATGCTTATATGATCGATGGAACGAGAATTACTATACTCACTACTCTTAGTATTATCAATCTAACTCATATTATTAGCCATATTATGCTTATATGAACGACAGAACGACAATTACTGTACTTACTACTCTTATCATTATCAATCTAAGTCATATTATTAGCCGTATTATGCTTATATTATCGATATAACGACAATTACTATACTTATTACTGTTATTATTATCAATCTAACTCATATTATTAGCCATATTATGCTTATATGAACGACAGAACGACAATTACTGTACTTATTACTCTTATCATTATCAATCTAAGTCATATTATTAGCCATATTATGCTTATATGATCGATAGAACGACAATTACTATACTTATTACTCTTATTATTATAAATCTAACTCATATTATTAGCCATATTATGCTTATATGATCGATAGAACGACAATTACTATACTCACTACTCTTATTATTATCAATCTAACTCATATTATTAGCCATATTATGCTTAAATGATCGATAGAACGACAATTACTATACTTATTACTCTTATTATTATCAATCTAACTCATATTATTAGCCATATTATGCTTCTATGTTCGATAGAACGAGAATTACTATACTCACTACTCTTAGTATTATCAATCTAACTCATATTATTAGAAATATTATGCTTATATGATCGATAGAACGAGAATTACTATACTTATTACTCTTATTATTATCAATCTAACTCATATTACTAACCATATTATGCTAATATGATCGATAGAACTACAATTACTATACTCATTACCCTTATTATTATCAATCCAACTCATGTTATTACCCATATTATGCTTATATGATCGATAGAACGACAATCACTATACTTATTACTCTTATTATTATCAACCTAACTCATATTATTAGCCATATTATGCTTATATTATCGATAGAACGACAATTACTATACTTATTACTGTTATTATTATCAATCTAACTCATATTATTAGCCATATTATGCTTATATGAACGGCAGAACGACAATTACTCTACTAATTACTCTTATCATTAACAATCTAAGTCATATTATTAGCCATATTATGCTTATATGATCGATAGAACGACAATTACTATACTTATTACTCTTATTATTATCAATCTAACTCATATTATTAGCCATATTATGCTTATATGATCGATAGAACGACAATTACTATACATATTACTCTTATTTTTATCAATCTAACTCATATTATTAAACATATTATGCTAATATGATCGATAGAACGACAATTACTATACTTATTACACTCACTATTATCAATCTAACTCATATTATTAACCATATTATGCAGACATGATCGATAGCACGACATTTACTATACCTATTACTCTAATTATTATCAACCTAACACATATTATTAGCCATATTATGCTTAAATGATGGATAGAACGACAATTACTATACTTATTACTCTTATTATTATCAATCTAACTCATATTATTAGCCATATTATGCTTATATGATCGATAGAACGAGAATTACTATACTCACTACTCTTAGTATTAACAATCTAACTCATATTATTAGCCATATTATGCTTATATTATCGATAGAACGACAATTACTATACTTATTACTGTTACTATTATCAATCTAACTCATATTATTAGCCATATTATGCTTAAATGATCGATAGAACGACAATTACTATACTTATTACTCTTATTATTATCAATCTAACTCATATTATTAGCCATATTATGCTTAAATGATCGATAGAACGACAATTACTATACTTATTACACTCACTGTTATCAATCTAACTCATATTATTTACCATATTATGCAAATTTGATCGATAGAACGACAATCACTATACTTATTACTCTTATTATTATCAACCTAACTCATATTATTAGCCATATTATGCTTAAATGATCGATAGAACAACAATTACTATACTTATTACTCTTATTATTATAAATCTAACTCATATTATTAGCCATATTATGCTTATATGATCGATAGAACGACAATTACTATACTTATTACTCTTATTATTATGAATCTAATTCATATTATTAACCATATTATACAGATATGATCGATAGAACTACAATTACTATACTCATTACTCTTATTATTATTAATCTAACTGATATTATTAGCCATATTATGCTTATATGATCGATAGAACGACAATTACTATACTTATTACTCTTATTATCATCAATCTAACTCATATTATTAGCCATATTATGCTTATATGAACGACAGAACGACAATTACTATACTTATTACTGTTATTATTATCAATCTAACGCATATTATTAGCCATATTATGCTTATATGATCGACAGAACGACAATTACTATACTTATTACACTGACTGTTATCAATAAAACTCATATTATTAACCATATTATGCAAATTTGATCGATAGAACGACAATCACTCTACTTATTACTCTTATTATTATCAACCTAACTCATATTATTAGCCATATTATGCTTATATGATCGATAGAACGACAATCACTATACTTATTACTCTTATTATTATCAACCTAACTCATACTATTAGCCATATTATGCTTATATTATCGATATAACGACAATTACTATACGTATTACTGTTATTATTATCAATCTAACTCATATTATTAGCCATATTATGCTTATATGAACGACAGAACGACAATTACTGTACTTACTACTCTTATCATTATCAATCTAAGTCATATTATTAGCCGTATTATGCTTATATTATCGATATAACGACAATTACTATACTTATTACTGTTATTATTATCAATCCAACTCATGTTATTACCCATATTATGCTTATATGATCGATAGAACGACAATCACTATACTTATTACTCTTATTATTATCAACCTAATTCATATTATTAGCCATATTATGCTTATATTATCGATAGAACGACAATTACTATACTTATTACTGTTATTATTATCAATCTAACTCATATTATTAGCCATATTATGCTTATATGAACGGCAGAACGACAATTACTCTACTAATTACTCTTATCATTAACGATCTAAGTCATATTATTAGCCATATTATGCTTATATGATCGATAGAACGACAATTACTATACTTATTACTCTTATTGTCATCAATCTAACTCATATTATTAGCCATATTATGCTTATATGATCGATAGAACGACAATTACTATACTTATTACTCTTTTTATTATCAATCTAACTCATATTACTAACCATATTATGCTAATATGATCGATAGAACTACAATTACTATACTCATTACTCTTATTATTATCAATCCAACTCATGTTATTACCCATATTATGCTTATATGATCGATAGAACGACAATCACTATACTTATTACTCTTACTATTATCAACCTAACTCATATTATTAGCCATATTATGCTTATATTATCGATAGAACGACAATTACTATACTTATTACTGTTATTATTATCAATCTAACTCATATTATTAGCCATATTATGCTTATATGAACGGCAGAACGACAATTACTCTACTAATTACTCTTATCATTAACAATCTAAGTCATATTATTAGCCATATTATGCTTATATGATCGATAGAACGACAATTACTATACTTATTACTCTTATTATTATCAATCTAACTCATATTATTAGCCATATTATGCTTATATGATCGATAGAACGACAATTACTATACATATTACTCTTATTTTTATCAATCTAACTCATATTATTAAACATATTATGCTAATATGATCGATAGAACGACAATTACCATACTTATTACACTCACTATTATCAATCTAACTCATATTATTAACCATATTATGCAGACATGATCGATAGCACGACATTTACTATACCTATTACTCTTATTATTATATAAACCTAACACATATTATTAGCCATATTATGCTTAAATGATGGATAGAACGACAATCACTATACTTATTACTCTTATTATTATCAATCTAACTCATATTATTAGCCATATTATGCTTATATGATCGATAGAACGACAATTACTATACATATTACTCTTATTTTTATCAATCTAACTCATATTATTAAACATATTATGCTTATATGAACGACAGAACGACAATTACTGTACTTATTACTCTTATCATTATCAATCTAAGGCATATTATTAGCCATATTATGCTTATATGATCTATAGAACGACAATTACTATACTTATTACTCTTATTATTATAAATGTAACTCATATTATTAGCCATATTATGCTTATATGATCGATAGAACGACAATTACTATACTCACTACTCTTATTATTATCAATCTAACTCATATTATTAGCCATATTATGCTTATATGATCGATAGAACGACAATTACTGTACTTATTACTCTTATTATTATCAATCTAACTCATACTATTAGCCATATTATGCTTAAATGATCGATAGAACGACAATTACTATACTTATTACACTCACTTTTATCAATCTAACTCATATTATTAACCATGTTATGCAAATTTGATCGATAGAACGACAATCACTATACTTATTACTCCTATTATTATCAACCTATCTCATATTATTAGCCATATTATGCTTAAATGATCGATAGAACAACAATCACTATACTTATTACTCTTATTATTATAAATCTAACTCATATTATTAGCCATATTATGCTTATATGATCGATAGAACGACAATTACTATACTTATTACTCTTATTATTATGAATCTAACTCATATTATTAACCATATTATGCAGATATGATCGATAGAACTACAATTACTATACTCATTACTCTTATTATTATTAATCTAACTGATATTATTAGCCATATTATGCTTATATGATCGATAGAACGACAATTACTATACTTATTACTCTTATTATCATCAATCTAACTCATATTATTAGCCATATTATGCTTATATGATCGATAGAACGACAAATACTATACTTATTACTCTTATTATTATCAATCTAATTCATATTATTAACCATATTATGCTAACATGACCGATAGAACTACGATTACTATACTCATTACTCTTATTATTATCAACCTAACTCATATTATTAGCCATATTATGCTTATATGATCGATAGAACGACAATCACTATACTTATTACTCTTATTATTATCAACCTAACTCATATTATTAGCCATATTATGCTTATATTATCGATATAACGACAATTACTATACTTATTACTGTTATTATTATCAATCTAACTCATATTATTAGCCATATTATGCTTATATTAACGACAGAACGACAATTACTGTACTTATTACTCTTATCATTATCAATCTAAGTCATATTATTAGCCATATTATGCTTATATGATCGATAGAACGACAATTACTATACTTATTACTCTTATTATTATAAATCTAACTCATATTATTAGCCATATTATGCTTATATGATCGATAGAACGACAATTACTATACTTATTACTCTTATTATCATCAATCTAACTCATATTATTAGCCATATTATGCTTATATGATCGATAGAACGACAAATACTATACTTATTACTCTTATTATTATCAATCTAATTCATATTATTAACCATATTATGCTAACATGACCGATAGAACTACGATTACTATACTCATTACTCTTATTATTATCAACCTAACTCATATTATTAGCCATATTATGCTTATATGATCGATAGAACGACAATCACTATACTTATTACTCTTATTATTATCAACCTAACTCATATTATTAGCCATATTATGCTTATATTATCGATATAACGACAATTACTATACTTATTACTGTTATTATTATCAATCTAACTCATATTATTAGCCATATTATGCTTATATTAACGACAGAACGACAATTACTGTACTTATTACTCTTATCATTATCAATCTAAGTCATATTATTAGCCATATTATGCTTATATGATCGATAGAACGACAATTACTATACTTATTACTCTTATTATTATAAATCTAACTCATATTATTAGCCATATTATGCTTATATGATCGATAGAACGACAATTACTATACTTATTACTCTTATCATTATTAATCTAACTGATATTATTAGCCATATTATGCTTATATGATCGATAGAACGACAATTACTATACTTATTTCTCTTATTATCATCAATCCAACTCATATTATTAGCCATATTATGCTTATATGAACGATAGAACGACAATTACTATACTTATTTCTCTTATTATCATCAATCTAACTCATATTATTAGCCATATTATGCTTATATGATCGATAGAACGACAATTACTATACTCACTACTCTTATTATTATCAATCTAAATCATATTATTAGCCATATTATGCTTAAATGATCGATAGAACGACAATTACTATACTTATTACACTCACTGTTATCAATCTAACTCATATTATTAACCATATTATGCAAATTTGATCGATAGAACGACAATCACTATACTTATTACTCTTATTATTATCAACCTAACTCATATTATTAGCCATATTATGCTTAAATGATCGATAGAACCACAATTACTATACTTATTACTCTTATTATTATAAATCTAACTCATATTATTAGCCATATTATGCTTATATGATCGATAGAACGACAATTACTATACTTATTACTCTTATTATTATGAATCTAATTCATATTATTAACCATATTATGCAGATATGATCGATAGAACTACAATTACTATACTCATTACTCTTATTATTATTAATCTAACTGATATTATTAGCCATATTATGCTTATATGATCGATAGAACGACAATTACTATACTTATTTCTCTTATTATCATCAATCTAACTCATATTATTAGCCATATTATGCTTATATGAACGACAGAACGACAATTACTATACTTATTACTGTTATTATTATCAATCTAACGCATATTATTAGCCATATTATGCTTATATGATCGACAGAACGACAATTACTATACTTATTACACTGACTGTTAGCAATAAAACTCATATTATTGACCATATTATGCAAATTTGATCGATAGAACGACAATCACTCTACTTATTACTCTTATTATTATCAACCTAACTCATATTATTAGCCATATTATGCTTATATGATCGATAGAACGACAATCACTATACTTATTACTCTTATTATAATCAACCTAACTCATACTATTAGCCATATTATGCTTATATTATCGATATAACGACAATTACTATACTTATTACTGTTATTATTATCAATCTAACTCATATTATTAGCCATATTATGCTTATATGAACGGCAGAACGACAATTACTCTACTAATTACTCTTATCATTAACAATCTAAGTCATATTATTAGCCATATTATGCTTATATGATCGATAGAACGACAATTACTATACTTATTACTCTTATTATTATCAATCTAACTCATATTATTAGCCATATTATGCTTATATGATCGATAGAACGACAATTACTATACATATTACTCTTATTTTTATCAATTTAACTCATATTATTAAACATATTATGCTAATATGATCGATAGAACGACAATTACTATACTTATTACACTCACTATTATCAATCTAACTCATATTATTAACCATATTATGCAGACATGATCGATAGCACGACATTTACTATACCTATTACTCTTATTATTATCAACCTAACACATATTATTAGCCATATTATGCTTAAATGATGGATAGAACGACAATTACTATACTTATTACTCTTATTATTATCAATCTAACTCATATTATTAGCCATATTATGCTTATATGATCGATAGAACGAGAATTACTATACTCACTACTCTTAGTATTAACAATATAACTCATATTATTAGCCTATTATGCTTATATGATCGATAGAACGACAATTACTATACTTATTACTCTTTTTATTATCAATCTAACTCATATTACTAACCATATTATGCTAATATGATCGATAGAACTACAATTACTATACTCATTACTCTTATTATTTATCAATCCAACTCATGTTATTACCCATATTATGCTTATATGATCGATAGAACGACAATCACTATACTTATTACTCTTACTATTATCAACCTAACTCATATTATTAGCCATATTATGCTTATATTATCGATAGAACGACAATTACTATACTTATTACTGTTATTATTATCAATCTAACTCATATTATTAGCCATATTATGCTTATATGAACGGCAGAACGACAATTACTCTCTAATTACTCTTATCATTAACAATCTAAGTCATATTATTAGCCATATTATGCTTATATGATCGATAGAACGACAATTACTATACTTATTACTCTTATTATTATCAATCTAACTCATATTATTAGCCATATTATGCTTATATGATCGATAGAACGACAATTACTATACATATTACTCTTATTTTTATCAATCTAACTCATATTATTAAACATATTATGCTAATATGATCGATAGAACGACAATTACCATACTTATTACACTCACTATTATCAATCTAACTCATATTATTAACCATATTATGCAGACATGATCGATAGCACGACATTTACTATACCTATTACTCTTATTATTATATAAACCTAACACATATTATTAGCCATATTATGCTTAAATGATGGATAGAACGACAATCACTATACTTATTACTCTTATTATTATCAATCTAACTCATATTATTAGCCATATTATGCTTATATGATCGATAGAACGACAATTACTATACATATTACTCTTATTTTTATCAATCTAACTCATATTATTAAACATATTATGCTTATATGAACGACAGAACGACAATTACTGTACTTATTACTCTTATCATTATCAATCTAAGGCATATTATTAGCCATATTATGCTTATATGATCTATAGAACGACAATTACTATACTTATTACTCTTATTATTATAAATGTAACTCATATTATTAGCCATATTATGCTTATATGATCGATAGAACGACAATTACTATACTCACTACTCTTATTATTATCAATCTAACTCATATTATTAGCCATATTATGCTTATATGATCGATAGAACGACAATTACTGTACTTATTACTCTTATTATTATCAATCTAACTCATATTATTAGCCATATTATGCTTATACGATCGATAGAACGACAATTACTGTACTTATTACTCTTATCATTATCAATCTAAGTCATATTATTAGCCATATTATGCTTATATGATCGATAGAACGACAATTACTATACTTATTACTCTTATTATTATCAATCTAACTCATACTATTAGCCATATTATGCTTAAATGATCGATAGAACGACAATTACTATACTTATTACACTCACTTTTATCAATCTAACTCATATTATTAACCATGTTATGCAAATTTGATCGATAGAACGACAATCACTATACTTATTACTCCTATTATTATCAACCTAACTCATATTATTAGCCATATTATGCTTAAATGATCGATAGAACAACAATCACTATACTTATTACTCTTATTATTATAAATCTAACTCATATTATTAGCCATATTATGCTTATATGATCGATAGAACGACAATTACTATACTTATTACTCTTATTATTATGAATCTAACTCATATTATTAACCATATTATGCAGATATGATCGATAGAACTACAATTACTATACTCATTACTCTTATTATTATTAATCTAACTGATATTATTAGCCATATTATGCTTATATGATCGATAGAACGACAATTACTATACTTATTACTCTTATATCATCAATCTAACTCATATTATTAGCCATATTATGCTTATATGATCGATAGAACGACAAATACTATACTTATTACTCTTATTATTATCAATCTAATTCATATTATTAACCATATTATGCTAACATGACCGATAGAACTACGATTACTATACTCATTACTCTTATTATTATCAACCTAACTCATATTATTAGCCATATTATGCTTATATGATCGATAGAACGACAATCACTATACTTATTACTCTTATTATTATCAACCTAACTCATATTATTAGCCATATTATGCTTATATTATCGATATAACGACAATTACTATACTTATTACTGTTATTATTATCAATCTAACTCATATTATTAGCCATATTATGCTTATATTAACGACAGAACGACAATTACTGTACTTATTACTCTTATCATTATCAATCTAAGTCATATTATTAGCCATATTATGCTTATATGATCGATAGAACGACAATTACTATACTTATTACTCTTATTATTATAAATCTAACTCATATTATTAGCCATATTATGCTTATATGATCGATAGAACGACAATTACTATACTTATTACTCTTATTATCATCAATCTAACTCATATTATTAGCCATATTATGCTTATATGATCGATAGAACGACAAATACTATACTTATTACTCTTATTATTATCAATCTAATTCATATTATTAACCATATTATGCTAACATGACCGATAGAACTACGATTACTATACTCATTACTCTTATTATTATCAACCTAACTCATATTATTAGCCATATTATGCTTATATGATCGATAGAACGACAATCACTATACTTATTACTCTTATTATTATCAACCTAACTCATATTATTAGCCATATTATGCTTATATTATCGATATAACGACAATTACTATACTTATTACTGTTATTATTATCAATCTAACTCATATTATTAGCCATATTATGCTTATATTAACGACAGAACGACAATTACTGTACTTATTACTCTTATCATTATCAATCTAAGTCATATTATTAGCCATATTATGCTTATATGATCGATAGAACGACAATTACTATACTTATTACTCTTATTATTATGAATCTAATTCATATTATTAACCATATTATGCAGATATGATCGATAGAACTACAATTACTATACTCATTACTCTTATTATTATTAATCTAACTGATATTATTAGCCATATTATGCTTATATGATCGATAGAACGACAATTACTATACTTATTTCTCTTATTATCATCAATCTAACTCATATTATTAGCCATATTATGCTTATATGAACGACAGAACGACAATTACTATACTTATTACTGTTATTATTATCAATCTAACGCATATTATTAGCCATATTATGCTTATATGATCGACAGAACGACAATTACTATACTTATTACACTGACTGTTAGCAATAAAACTCATATTATTGACCATATTATGCAAATTTGATCGATAGAACGACAATCACTCTACTTATTACTCTTATTATTATCAACCTAACTCATATTATTAGCCATATTATGCTTATATGATCGATAGAACGACAATCACTATACTTATTACTCTTATTATAATCAACCTAACTCATACTATTAGCCATATTATGCTTATATTATCGATATAACGACAATTACTATACTTATTACTGTTATTATTATCAATCTAACTCATATTATTAGCCATATTATGCTTATATGAACGGCAGAACGACAATTACTCTACTAATTACTCTTATCATTAACAATCTAAGTCATATTATTAGCCATATTATGCTTATATGATCGATAGAACGACAATTACTATACTTATTACTCTTATTATTATCAATCTAACTCATATTATTAGCCATATTATGCTTATATGATCGATAGAACGACAATTACTATACATATTACTCTTATTTTTATCAATTTAACTCATATTATTAAACATATTATGCTAATATGATCGATAGAACGACAATTACTATACTTATTACACTCACTATTATCAATCTAACTCATATTATTAACCATATTATGCAGACATGATCGATAGCACGACATTTACTATACCTATTACTCTTATTATTATCAACCTAACACATATTATTAGCCATATTATGCTTATATGATCGATAGAACGACAATTACTATACTTATTACTGTTATTATTATCAATCTAACGCATATTATTAGCCATATTATGCTTATATGATCGACAGAACGACAATTACTATACTTATTACACTGACTGTTATCAATAAAACTCATATTATTAACTATATTATGCAAATTTGATCGATAGAACGACAATCACTCTACTTATTACTCTTATTATTATCAACCTAACTCATATTATTAGCCATATTATGCTTATATGATCGATAGAACGACAATCACTATACTTATTACTCTTATTATTATCAACCTAACTCATACTATTAGCCATATTATGCTTATATTATCGATATAACGACAATTACTATACTTATTACTGTTATTATTATCAATCTAACTCATATTATTAGCCATATTATGCTTATATGAACGACAGAACGACAATTACTGTACTTACTACTCTTATCATTATCAATCTAAGTCATATTATTAGCCGTATTATGCTTATATTATCGATATAACGACAATTACTATACTTATTACTGTTATTATTATCAATCTAACTCATATTATTAGCCATATTATGCTTATATGAACGACAGAACGACAATTACTATACTTATTATTCTTATTATTATCAATCTAACTCATATTATTAGCCATATTATGCTTATATTATCGATAGAACGACAATTACTATACTTATCACTGTTATTATTATCAACCTAACACATATTATTAGCCATATTATGCTTATATGATCGATAGAACGACAATTACTATACTTATTACTCTTATTATTATAAATCTAACTCATATTATTAGCCATATTATGCTTATATGATCGATAGAACGACAATTACTATACTCACTACTCTTATTATTATCAATCTAACTCATATTATTAGCCATATTATGCTTAAATGATCGATAGAACGACAATTACTATACTTATTACTCTTATTATTATCAATCTAACTCATATTATTAGCCATATTATGCTTCTATGTTCGATAGAACGAGAATTACTAAACTCACTACTCTTAGTATTATCAATCTAACTCATATTATTAGCCATATTATGCTTATATGATCGATAGAACGAGAATTACTATACTCACTACTCTTAGTATTATCAATCTAACTCATATTATTAGCCATATTATGCTTAAATGATCGATAGAACGACAATTACTATACTTATTACTCTTATTATTATCAATCTAACTCATATTATTAGCCATATTATGCTTCTATGTTCGATAGAACGAGAATTACTATACTCACTACTCTTAGTATTATCAATCTAACTCATATTATTAGCCATATTATGCTTATATGATCGATGGAACGAGAATTACTATACTCACTACTCTTAGTATTATCAATCTAACTCATATTATTAGCCATATTATGCTTATATGATCGATAGAACCACAATTACTATACTTATTACTCTTATTATTATCAATCTAACTCATATTATTAGCCATATTATGCTTATATGATCGATAGAACGACAATTACTATACATATTACTCTTATTTTTATCAATCTAACTCATATTATTAAACATATTATGCTAATATGATCGATTGAACGACAATAACTATACTTATTACACTCACTATTATCAATCTAACTCATATTATTAACCATATTATGCAGACATGATCGATAGCACGACATTTACAATACCTATTACTCATATTATTATCAACCTAACACATATTATTAGCCATATTATGCTTATATGATCGATAGAACGACACTTACTATACCTATTACTCATATTATTATCAACCTAACACATATTATTAGCCATATTATGCTTATATGATCGATAGAACGACAATTACTATACTTATTATTCTTATTATTATCAATCTAACTCATATTATTAGCCATATTATGCTTATATTATCGATAGAACGACAATTACTATACTTATTACTGTTATTATTATCAATCTAACTCATATTATTAGCCATATTATGCTTATATGAACGACAGAACGACAATTACTGTACTTATTACTCTTATCATTATCAATCTAAGTCATATTATTAGCCATATTATGCTTATATGATCGATAGAACGACAATTACTATACTTATTACTGCTATTATTATCAATCTAACTCATATTATTAGCCATATTATGCTTATATGAACGGCAGAACGACAATTACTCTACTAATTACTCTTATCATTAACAATCTAAGTCATATTATTAGCCATATTATGCTTATATGATCGATAGAACGACAATTACTATACTTATTACTCTTATTATTATCAATCTAACTCATATTATTAGCCATATTATGCTTATATGATCGATAGAACGACAATTACTATACATATTACTCTTATTTTTATCAATCTAACTCATATTATTAAACATATTATGCTAATATGATCGATAGAACGACAATTACTATACTTATTACACTCACTATTATCAATCTAACTCATATTATTAACCATATTATGCAGACATGATCGATAGCACGACATTTACTATACCTATTACTCTTATTATTATCAACCTAACACATATTATTAGCCATATTGTGCTTAAATGATGGATAGAACGACAATTACTATACTTATTACTCTTATTGTTATCAATCTAACTCATATTATTAGCCATATTATGCTTATATGATCGATAGAACGACAATTACTATACTTATTACTGCTATTATTATCAATCTAACTCATATTATTAGCCATATTATGCTTATATGAACGGCAGAACGACAATTACTCTACTAATTACTCTTATCATTAACAATCTAAGTCATATTATTAGCCATATTATGCTTATATGATCGATAGAACGACAATTACTATACTTATTACTCTTATTATTATCAATCTAACTCATATTATTAGCCATATTATGCTTATATGATCGATAGAACGACAATTACTATACATATTACTCTTATTTTTATCAATCTAACTCATATTATTAAACATATTATGCTAATATGATCGATAGAACGACAATTACTATACTTATTACACTCACTATTATCAATCTAACTCATATTATTAACCATATTATGCAGACATGATCGATAGCACGACATTTACTATACCTATTACTCTTATTATTATCAACCTAACACATATTATTAGCCATATTATGCTTAAATGATGGATAGAACGACAATTACTATACTTATTACTCTTATTATTATCAATCTAACTCATATTATTAGCCATATTATGCTTATATGATCGATAGAACGAGAATTACTATACTCACTACTCTTAGTATTAACAATCTAACTCATATTATTAGCCATATTATGCTTATATTATCGATAGAACGACAATTACTATACTTATTACTGTTATTATTATCAATCTAACTCATATTATTAGCCATATTATGCTTAAATGATCGATAGAACGACAATTACTATACTTATTACTCTTATTATTATCAATCTAACTCATATTATTAGCCATATTATGCTTAAATGATCGATAGAACGACAATTACTATACTTATTACACTCACTGTTATCAATCTAACTCATATTATTAACCATATTATGCAAATTTGATCGATAGAACGACAATCACTATACTTATTACTCTTATTATTATCAACCTAACTCATATTATTAGCCATATTATGCTTAAATGATCGATAGAACAACAATTACTATACTTATTACTCTTATTATTATAAATCTAACTCATATTATTAGCCATATTATGCTTATATGATCGATAGAACGACAATTACTATACTTATTACTCTTATTATTATGAATCTAATTCATATTATTAACCATATTATGCAGATATGATCGATAGAACTACAATTACTATACTCATTACTCTTATTATTATTAATCTAACTGATATTATTAGCCATATTATGCTTATATGATCGATAGAACGACAATTACTATACTTATTACTCTTATTATCATCAATCTAACTCATATTATTAGCCATATTATGCTTATATGAACGACAGAACGACAATTACTATACTTATTACTGTTATTATTATCAATCTAACGCATATTATTAGCCATATTATGCTTATATGATCGACAGAACGACAATTACTATACATATTACACTGACTGTTATCAATAAAACTCATATTATTAACCATATTATGCAAATTTGATCGATAGAACGACAATCACTCGACTTATTACTCTTATTATTATCAACCTAACTCATATTATTAGCCATATTATGCTTATATGATCGATAGAACGACAATCACTATACTTATTACTCTTATTATTATCAACCTAACTCATACTATTAGCCATATTATGCTTATATTATCGATATAACGACAATTACTATACTTATTACAGTTATTATTATCAATCTAACTCATATTATTAGCCATATTATGCTTATATGAACGACAGAACGACAATTACTGTACTTACTACTCTTATCATTATCAATCTAAGTCATATTATTAGCCGTATTATGCCTATATTATCGATATAACGACAATTACTATACTTATTACTGTTATTATTATCAATCTAACTCATATTATTAGCCATATTATGCTTATATGAACGACAGAACGACAATTACTGTACTTATTACTCTTATCATTATCAATCTAAGTCATATTATTAGCCATATTATGCTTATATGATCGATAGAACGACAATTACTATACTTATTACTCTTATTATTATAAATCTAACTCATATTATTAGCCATATTATGCTTATATGATCGATAGAACGACAATTACTATACTCACTACTCTTATTATTATCAATCTAACTCATATTATTAGCCATATTATGCTTAAATGATCGATAGAACGACAATTACTATACTTATTACTCTTATTATTATCAATCTAACTCATATTATTAGCCATATTATGCTTCTATGTTCGATAGAACGAGAATTACTAAACTCACTACTCTTAGTATTATCAATCTAACTCATATTATTAGCCATATTATGCTTATATGATCGATAGAACGAGAATTACTATACTCACTACTCTTAGTATTATCAATCTAACTCATATTATTAGCCATATTATGCTTAAATGATCGATAGAACGACAATTACTATACATATTACTCTTATTTTTATCAATCTAACTCATATTATTAAACATATTATGCTAATATGATCGATTGAACGACAATAACTATACTTATTACACTCACTATTATCAATCTAACTCATATTATTAACCATATTATGCAGACATGATCGATAGCACGACATTTACTATACCTATTACTCATATTATTATCAACCTAACACATATTATTAGCCATATTATGCTTATATAATCGATAGAACGACACTTACTATACCTATTACTCATATTATTATCAACCTAACACATATTATTAGCCATATTATGCTTGTATGATCGATAGAACGACAATTACTATACTTATTATTCTTATTATAATCAATCTAACTCATATTATTAGCCATATTATGCTTATATTATCGATAGAACGACAATTACTATACTTATTACTGTTATTATTATCAATCTAACTCATATTATTAGCCATATTATGCTTATATGAACGACAGAACGACAATTACTGTACTTATTACTCTTATCATTATCAATCTAAGTCATATTATTAGCCATATTATGCTTATATGATCGATAGAACGACAATTACTATACTTATTACTGCTATTATTATCAATCTAACTCATATTATTAGCCATATTATGCTTATATGAACGGCAGAACGACAATTACTCTACTAATTACTCTTATCATTAACAATCTAAGTCATATTATTAGCCATATTATGCTTATATGATCGATAGAACGACAATTACTATACTTATTACTCTTATTATTATCAATCTAACTCATATTATTAGCCATATTATGCTTATATGATCGATAGAACGACAATTACTATACATATTACTCTTATTTTTATCAATCTAACTCATATTATTAAACATATTATGCTAATATGATCGATAGAACGACAATTACTATACTTATTACACTCACTATTATCAATCTAACTCATATTATTAACCATATTATGCAGACATGATCGATAGCACGACATTTACTATACCTATTACTCTTATTATTATCAACCTAACACATATTATTAGCCATATTGTGCTTAAATGATGGATAGAACGACAATTACTATACTTATTACTCTTATTGTTATCAATCTAACTCATATTATTAGCCATATTATGCTTATATGATCGATAGAACGACAATTACTATACTTATTACTGCTATTATTATCAATCTAACTCATATTATTAGCCATATTATGCTTATATGAACGGCAGAACGACAATTACTCTACTAATTACTCTTATCATTAACAATCTAAGTCATATTATTAGCCATATTATGCTTATATGATCGATAGAACGACAATTACTATACTTATTACTCTTATTATTATCAATCTAACTCATATTATTAGCCATATTATGCTTATATGATCGATAGAACGACAATTACTATACATATTACTCTTATTTTTATCAATCTAACTCATATTATTAAACATATTATGCTAATATGATCGATAGAACGACAATTACTATACTTATTACACTCACTATTATCAATCTAACTCATATTATTAACCATATTATGCAGACATGATCGATAGCACGACATTTACTATACCTATTACTCTTATTATTATCAACCTAACACATATTATTAGCCATATTATGCTTAAATGATGGATAGAACGACAATTACTATACTTATTACTCTTATTATTATCAATCTAACTCATATTATTAGCCATATTATGCTTATATGATCGATAGAACGAGAATTACTATACTCACTACTCTTAGTATTAACAATCTAACTCATATTATTAGCCATATTATGCTTATATTATCGATAGAACGACAATTACTATACTTATTACTGTTATTATTATCAATCTAACTCATATTATTAGCCATATTATGCTTAAATGATCGATAGAACGACAATTACTATACTTATTACTCTTATTATTATCAATCTAACTCATATTATTAGCCATATTATGCTTAAATGATCGATAGAACGACAATTACTATACTTATTACACTCACTGTTATCAATCTAACTCATATTATTAACCATATTATGCAAATTTGATCGATAGAACGACAATCACTATACTTATTACTCTTATTATTATCAACCTAACTCATATTATTAGCCATATTATGCTTAAATGATCGATAGAACAACAATTACTATACTTATTACTCTTATTATTATAAATCTAACTCATATTATTAGCCATATTATGCTTATATGATCGATAGAACGACAATTACTATACTTATTACTCTTATTATTATGAATCTAATTCATATTATTAACCATATTATGCAGATATGATCGATAGAACTACAATTACTATACTCATTACTCTTATTATCATTAATCTAACTGATATTATTAGCCATATTATGCTTATATGATCGATAGAACGACAATTACTATACTTATTACTCTTATTATCATCAATCTAACTCATATTATTAGCCATATTATGCTTATATGAACGACAGAACGACAATTACTATACTTATTACTGTTATTATTATCAATCTAACGCATATTATTAGCCATATTATGCTTATATGATCGACAGAACGACAATTACTATACATATTACACTGACTGTTATCAATAAAACTCATATTATTAACCATATTATGCAAATTTGATCGATAGAACGACAATCACTCGACTTATTACTCTTATTATTATCAACCTAACTCATATTATTAGCCATATTATGCTTATATGATCGATAGAACGACAATCACTATACTTATTACTCTTATTATTATCAACCTAACTCATACTATTAGCCATATTATGCTTATATTATCGATATAACGACAATTACTATACTTATTACTGTTATTATTATCAATCTAACTCATATTATTAGCCATATTATGCTTATATGAACGACAGAACGACAATTACTGTACTTACTACTCTTATCATTATCAATCTAAGTCATATTATTAGCCGTATTATGCCTATATTATCGATATAACGACAATTACTATACTTATTACTGTTATTATTATCAATCTAACTCATATTATTAGCCATATTATGCTTATATGAACGACAGAACGACAATTACTGTACTTATTACTCTTATCATTATCAATCTAAGTCATATTATTAGCCATATTATGCTTATATGATCGATAGAACGACAATTACTATACTTATTACTCTTATTATTATAAATCTAACTCATATTATTAGCCATATTATGCTTATATGATCGATAGAACGACAATTACTATACTCACTACTCTTATTATTATCAATCTAACTCATATTATTAGCCATATTATGCTTAAATGATCGATAGAACGACAATTACTATACTTATTACTCTTATTATTATCAATCTAACTCATATTATTAGCCATATTATGCTTCTATGTTCGATAGAACGAGAATTACTAAACTCACTACTCTTAGTATTATCAATCTAACTCATATTATTAGCCATATTATGCTTATATGATCGATAGAACGAGAATTACTATACTCACTACTCTTAGTATTATCAATCTAACTCATATTATTAGCCATATTATGCTTAAATGATCGATAGAACGACAATTACTGTACTTATTACTGTTATTATTATCAATCTAACTCATATTATTAGCCATATTATGCTTAAATGATCGATAGAACGACAATTACTATACTTATTACTCTTATTATTATCAATCTAACTCATATTATTAGCCATATTATGCTTAAATGATCGATAGAACGACAATTACTATACTTATTACACTCACTGTTATCAATCTAACTCATATTATTAACCATATTATGCAAATTTGATCGATAGAACGACAATCACTATACTTATTACTCTTATTATTATCAACCTAACTCATATTATTAGCCATATTATGCTTAAATGATCGATAGAACAACAATTACTATACTTATTACTCTTATTATTATAAATCTAACTCATATTATTAGCCATATTATGCTTATATGATCGATAGAACGACAATTACTATACTTATTACTCTTATTATTATGAATCTAATTCATATTATTAACCATATTATGCAGATATGATCGATAGAACTACAATTACTATACTCATTACTCTTATTATCATTAATCTAACTGATATTATTAGCCATATTATGCTTATATGATCGATAGAACGACAATTACTATACTTATTACTCTTATTATCATCAATCTAACTCATATTATTAGCCATATTATGCTTATATGAACGACAGAACGACAATTACTATACTTATTACTGTTATTATTATCAATCTAACGCATATTATTAGCCATATTATGCTTATATGATCGACAGAACGACAATTACTATACATATTACACTGACTGTTATCAATAAAACTCATATTATTAACCATATTATGCAAATTTGATCGATAGAACGACAATCACTCGACTTATTACTCTTATTATTATCAACCTAACTCATATTATTAGCCATATTATGCTTATATGATCGATAGAACGACAATCACTATACTTATTACTCTTATTATTATCAACCTAACTCATACTATTAGCCATATTATGCTTATATTATCGATATAACGACAATTACTATACTTATTACTGTTATTATTATCAATCTAACTCATATTATTAGCCATATTATGCTTATATGAACGACAGAACGACAATTACTGTACTTACTACTCTTATCATTATCAATCTAAGTCATATTATTAGCCGTATTATGCCTATATTATCGATATAACGACAATTACTATACTTATTACTGTTATTATTATCAATCTAACTCATATTATTAGCCATATTATGCTTATATGAACGACAGAACGACAATTACTGTACTTATTACTCTTATCATTATCAATCTAAGTCATATTATTAGCCATATTATGCTTATATGATCGATAGAACGACAATTACTATACTTATTACTCTTATTATTATAAATCTAACTCATATTATTAGCCATATTATGCTTATATGATCGATAGAACGACAATTACTATACTCACTACTCTTATTATTATCAATCTAACTCATATTATTAGCCATATTATGCTTAAATGATCGATAGAACGACAATTACTATACTTATTACTCTTATTATTATCAATCTAACTCATATTATTAGCCATATTATGCTTCTATGTTCGATAGAACGAGAATTACTAAACTCACTACTCTTAGTATTATCAATCTAACTCATATTATTAGCCATATTATGCTTATATGATCGATAGAACGAGAATTACTATACTCACTACTCTTAGTATTATCAATCTAACTCATATTATTAGCCATATTATGCTTAAATGATCGATAGAACGACAATTACTATACTTATTACTCTTATTATTATCAATCTAACTCATATTATTAGCCATATTATGCTTCTATGTTCGATAGAACGAGAATTACTATACTCACTACTCTTAGTATTATCAATCTAACTCATATTATTAGCCATATTATGCTTATATGATCGATGGAACGAGAATTACTATACTCACTACTCTTAGTATTATCAATCTAACTCATATTATTAGCCATATTATGCTTATATGATCGATAGAACCACAATTACTATACTTATTACTCTTATTATTATCAATCTAACTCATATTATTAGCCATATTATGCTTATATGATCGATAGAACGACAATTACTATACATATTACTCTTATTTTTATCAATCTAACTCATATTATTAAACATATTATGCTAATATGATCGATTGAACGACAATAACTATACTTATTACACTCACTATTATCAATCTAACTCATATTATTAACCATATTATGCAGACATGATCGATAGCACGACATTTACTATACCTATTACTCATATTATTATCAACCTAACACATATTATTAGCCATATTATGCTTATATGATCGATAGAACGACACTTACTATACCTATTACTCATATTATTATCAACCTAACACATATTATTAGCCATATTATGCTTATATGATCGATAGAACGACAATTACTATACTTATTATTCTTATTATTATCAATCTAACTCATATTATTAGCCATATTATGCTTATATTGTCGATAGAACGACAATTACTATACTTATTACTGTTATTATTATCAATCTAACTCATATTATTAGCCATATTATGCTTATATGAACGACAGAACGACAATTACTGTACTTATTACTCTTATCATTATCAATCTAAGTCATATTATTAGCCATATTATGCTTATATGATCGATAGAACGACAATTACTATACTTATTACTGCTATTATTATCAATCTAACTCATATTATTAGCCATATTATGCTTATATGAACGGCAGAACGACAATTACTCTACTAATTACTCTTATCATTAACAATCTAAGTCATATTATTAGCCATATTATGCTTATATGATCGATAGAACGACAATTACTGTACTTATTACTCTTATTATTATCAATCTAACTCATATTATTAGCCATATTATGCTTATATGATCGATAGAACGACAATTACTATACATATTACTCTTATTTTTATCAATCTAACTCATATTATTAAACATATTATGCTAATATGATCGATAGAACGACAATTACTATACTTATTACACTCACTATTATCAATCTAACTCATATTATTAACCATATTATGCAGACATGATCGATAGCACGACATTTACTATACCTATTACTCTTATTATTATCAACCTAACACATATTATTAGCCATATTGTGCTTAAATGATGGATAGAACGACAATTACTATACTTATTACTCTTATTGTTATCAATCTAACTCATATTATTAGCCATATTATGCTTATATGATCGATAGAACGACAATTAGTATACTTATTACTGCTATTATTATCAATCTAACTCATATTATTAGCCATATTATGCTTATATAAACGGCAGAACGACAATTACTCTACTAATTACTCTTATCATTAACAATCTAAGTCATATTATTAGCCATATTATGCTTATATGATCGATAGAACGACAATTACTATACTTATTACTCTTATTATTATCAATCTAACTCATATTATTAGCCATATTATGCTTATATGATCGATAGAACGACAATTACTATACATATTACTCTTATTTTTATCAATCTAACTCATATTATTAAACATATTATGCTAATATGATCGATAGAACGACAATTACTATACTTATTACACTCACTATTATCAATCTAACTCATATTATTAACCATATTATGCAGACATGATCGATAGCACGACATTTACTATACCTATTACTCTTATTATTATCAACCTAACACATATTATTAGCCATATTATGCTTAAATGATGGATAGAACGACAATTACTATACTTATTACTCTTATTATTATCAATCTAACTCATATTATTAGCCATATTATGCTTATATGATCGATAGAACGAGAATTACTATACTCACTACTCTTAGTATTAACAATCTAACTCATATTATTAGCCATATTATGCTTATATTATCGATAGAACGACAATTACTATACTTATTACTGTTATTATTATCAATCTAACTCATATTATTAGCCATATTATGCTTAAATGATCGATAGAACGACAATTACTATACTTATTACTCTTATTATTATCAATCTAACTCATATTATTAGCCATATTATGCTTAAATGATCGATAGAACGACAATTACTATACTTATTACACTGACTGTTATCAATAAAACTCATATTATTAACCATATTATGCAAATTTGATCGATAGAACGACAATCACTCGACTTATTACTCTTATTATTATCAACCTAACTCATATTATTAGCCATATTATGCTTATATGATCGATAGAACGACAATCACTATACTTATTACTCTTATTATTATCAACCTAACTCATACTATTAGCCATATTATGCTTATATTATCGATATAACGACAATTACTATACTTATTACTGTTATTATTATCAATCTAACTCATATTATTAGCCATATTATGCTTATATGAACGACAGAACGACAATTACTGTACTTACTACTCTTATCATTATCAATCTAAGTCATATTATTAGCCGTATTATGCCTATATTATCGATATAACGACAATTACTATACTTATTACTGTTATTATTATCAATCTAACTCATATTATTAGCCATATTATGCTTATATGAACGACAGAACGACAATTACTGTACTTATTACTCTTATCATTATCAATCTAAGTCATATTATTAGCCATATTATGCTTATATGATCGATAGAACGACAATTACTATACTTATTACTCTTATTATTATAAATCTAACTCATATTATTAGCCATATTATGCTTATATGATCGATAGAACGACAATTACTATACTCACTACTCTTATTATTATCAATCTAACTCATATTATTAGCCATATTATGCTTAAATGATCGATAGAACGACAATTACTATACTTATTACTCTTATTATTATCAATCTAACTCATATTATTAGCCATATTATGCTTCTATGTTCGATAGAACGAGAATTACTAAACTCACTACTCTTAGTATTATCAATCTAACTCATATTATTAGCCATATTATGCTTATATGATCGATAGAACGAGAATTACTATACTCACTACTCTTAGTATTATCAATCTAACTCATATTATTAGCCATATTATGCTTATATGATCGATAGAACCACAATTACTATACTTATTACTCTTATTATTATCAATCTAACTCATATTATTAGCCATATTATGCTTATATGATCGATAGAACGACAATTACTATACATATTACTCTTATTTTTATCAATCTAACTCATATTATTAAACATATTATGCTAATATGATCGATTGAACGACAATAACTATACTTATTACACTCACTATTATCAATCTAACTCATATTATTAACCATATTATGCAGACATGATCGATAGCACGACATTTACTATACCTATTACTCATATTATTATCAACCTAACACATATTATTAGCCATATTATGCTTATATGATCGATAGAACGACACTTACTATACCTATTACTCATATTATTATCAACCTAACACATATTATTAGCCATATTATGCTTATATGATCGATAGAACGACAATTACTATACTTATTATTCTTATTATTATCAATCTAACTCATATTATTAGCCATATTATGCTTATATTATCGATAGAACGACAATTACTATACTTATTACTGTTATTATTATCAATCTAACTCATATTATTAGCCATATTATGCTTATATGATCGATAGAACGACAATCACTATACTTATTACTCTTATTATTATCAACCTAACTCATACTATTAGCCATATTATGCTTATATTATCGATATAACGACAATTACTATACTTATTACAGTTATTATTATCAATCTAACTCATATTATTAGCCATATTATGCTTATATGAACGACAGAACGACAATTACTGTACTTACTACTCTTATCATTATCAATCTAAGTCATATTATTAGCCGTATTATGCCTATATTATCGATATAACGACAATTACTATACTTATTACTGTTATTATTATCAATCTAACTCATATTATTAGCCATATTATGCTTATATGAACGACAGAACTACAATTACTGTACTTATTACTCTTATCATTATCAATCTAAGTCATATTATTAGCCATATTATGCTTATATGATCGATAGAACGACAATTACTATACTTATTACTCTTATTATTATAAATCTAACTCATATTATTAGCCATATTATGCTTATATGATCGATAGAACGACAATTACTATACTCACTACTCTTATTATTATCAATCTAACTCATATTATTAGCCATATTATGCTTAAATGATCGATAGAACGACAATTACTATACTTATTACTCTTATTATTATCAATCTAACCCATATTATTAGCCATATTATGCTTCTATGTTCGATCGAACGAGAATTACTAAACTCACTACTCTTAGTATTATCAATCTAACTCATATTATTAGCCATATTATGCTTATATGATCGATAGAACGAGAATTACTATACTCACTACTCTTAGTATTATCAATCTAACTCATATTATTAGCCATATTATGCTTAAATGATCGATAGAACGACAATTACTATACTTATTACTCTTATTATTATCAATCTAACTCATATTATTAGCCATATTATGCTTCTATGTTCGATAGAACGAGAATTACTATACTCACTACTCTTAGTATTATCAATCTAACTCATATTATTAGCCATATTATGCTTATATGATCGATGGAACGAGAATTACTATACTCACTACTCTTAGTATTATCAATCTAACTCATATTATTAGCCATATTATGCTTATATGATCGATAGAACCACAATTACTATACTTATTACTCTTATTATTATCAATCTAACTCATATTATTAGCCATATTATGCTTATATGATCGATAGAACGACAATTACTATACATATTACTCTTATTTTTATCAATCTAACTCATATTATTAAACATATTATGCTAATATGATCGATTGAACGACAATAACTATACTTATTACACTCACTATTATCAATCTAACTCATATTATTAACCATATTATGCAGACATGATCGATAGCACGACATTTACTATACCTATTACTCATATTATTATCAACCTAACACATATTATTAGCCATATTATGCTTATATGATCGATAGAACGACACTTACTATACCTATTACTCATATTATTATCAACCTAACACATATTATTAGCCATATTATGCTTATATGATCGATAGAACGACAATTACTATACTTATTATTCTTATTATTATCAATCTAACTCATATTATTAGCCATATTATGCTTATATTATCGATAGAACGACAATTACTATACTTATTACTGTTATTATTATCAATCTAACTCATATTATTAGCCATATTATGCTTATATGAACGACAGAACGACAATTACTGTACTTATTACTCTTATCATTATCAATCTAAGTCATATTATTAGCCATATTATGCTTATATGATCGATAGAACGACAATTACTATACTTATTACTGCTATTATTATCAATCTAACTCATATTATTAGCCATATTATGCTTATATGAACGGCAGAACGACAATTACTCTACTAATTACTCTTATCATTAACAATCTAAGTCATATTATTACCCATATTATGCTTATATGATCGATTGAACGACAATTACTATACTTATTACTCTTATTATTATCAATCTAACTCATATTATTAGCCATATTATGCTTATATGATCGATAGAACGACAATTACTATACATATTACTCTTATTTTTATCAATCTAACTCATATTATTAAACATATTATGCTAATATGATCGATAGAACGACAATTACTATACTTATTACACTCACTATTATCAATCTAACTCATATTATTAACCATATTATGCAGACATGATCGATAGCACGACATTTACTATACCTATTACTCTTATTTTTATCAACCTAACACATATTATTAGCCATATTGTGCTTAAATGATGGATAGAACGACAATTACTATACTTATTACTCTTATTGTTATCAATCTAACTCATATTATTAGCCATATTATGCTTATATGATCGATAGAACGAGAATTACTATACTCACTACTCTTAGTATTATCAATCTAACTCATATTATTAGCCATATTATGCTTATATGACCGATAGAACGAGAATTACTATACTCACTACTCTTAGTATTAACAATCTAACTCATATTATTAGCCATATTATGCTTATATTATCGACAGAACGACAATTACTATACTTATTACACTGACTGTTATCAATAAAACTCATATTATTAACCATATTATGCAAATTTGATCGATAGAACGACAATCACTCTACTTATTACTCTTATTATTTTCAACCTAACTCATACTATTAGCCATATTATGCTTATATTATCGATATAACGACAATTACTATACTTATTACTGTTATTATTATCAATCTAACTCATATTATTAGCCATATTATGCTTATATGAACGACAGAACGACAATTACTGTACTTACTACTCTTATCATTATCAATCTAAGTCATATTATTAGCCGTATTATGCTTATATTATCGATATAACGACAATTACTATACTTATTACTGTTATTATTATCAATCTAACTCATATTATTAGCCATATTATGCTTATATGAACGACAGAACGACAATTACTGTACTTATTACTCTTATCATTATCAATCTAAGTCATATTATTAGCCATATTATGCTTATATGATCGATAGAACGACAATTACTATACTTATTACTCTTATTATTATAAATCTAACTCATATTATTAGCCATATTATGCTTATATGATCGATAGAACGAGAATTACTATACTCACTACTCTTAGTATTATCAATCTAACTCATATTATTAGCCATATTATGCTTAAATGATCGATAGAACGACAATTACTATACTTATTACTCTTATTATTATCAATCTAACTCATATTATTAGCCATATTATGCATCTATGTTCGATAGAACGAGAATTACTATACTCACTACTCTTAGTATTATCAATCTAACTCATATTATTAGCCATATTATGCTTATATGATCGATGGAACGAGAATTACTATACTCACTACTCTTAGTATTATCAATCTAACTCATATTATTAGCCATATTATGCTTATATGATCGATAGAACGACAATTACTATACTTATTACTCTTATTATTATCAATCTAACTCATATTATTAGCCATATTATGCTTATATGATCGATAGAACGACAATTACTATACATATTAGTCTTATTTTTATCAATCTAACTCATATTATTAAACATATTATGCTAATATGATCGATTGAACGACAATTACTATACTTATTACACTCACTATTATCAATCTAACTCATATTATTAACCATATTATGCAGACATGATCGATAGCACGACATTTACTATACCTATTACTCATATTATTATCAACCTAACACATATTATTAGCCATATTATGCTTATATGATCGATAGAACGACAATTACTATACTCACTACTCTTAGTATTAACAATCTAACTCATATTATTAGCCATATTATGCTTATATTATCGATAGAACGACAATTACTATACTTATTACTGTTATTATTATCAATCTAACTCATATTATTAGCCATATTATGTTTATATGAACGGCAGAACGACAATTACTCCACTAATTACTCTTATCATTAACAATCTAAGTCATATTATTAGCCATATTATGCTTATATGATCGATAGAACGAGAATTACTATACTCACTACTCTTAGTATTAACAATCTAACTCATATTATTAGCCATATTATGCTTATATTATCGATATAACGACAATTACTATACTTATTACTGTTATTATTATCAATCTAACTCATATTATTAGCCATATTATGCTTATATGAACGACAGAACGACAATTACTGTACTTACTACTCTTATCATTATCAATCTAAGTCATATTATTAGCCGTATTATGCTTATATTATCGATATAACGACAATTACTATACTTATTACTGTTATTATTATCAATCTAACTCATATTATTAGCCATATTATGCTTATATGAACGACAGAACGACAATTACTGTACTTATTACTCTTATCATTATCAATCTAAGTCATATTATTAGCCATATTATGCTTATATGATCGATAGAACGACAATTACTATACTTATTACTCTTATTATTATAAATCTAACTCATATTATTAGACATATTATGCTTATATGATCGATAGAACGACAATTACTATACTTATTACTCTTATTATTATGAATCTAATTCATATTATTAACCATATTATGCAGATATGATCGATAGAACTACAATTACTATACTCATTACTCTTATTATTATTAATCTAACTGATATTATTAGCCATATTATGCTTATATGATCGATAGAACGACAATTACTATACTTATTACTCTTATTATCATCAATCTAACTCATATTATTAGCCATATTATGCTTATATGAACGACAGAACAACAATTACTATACTTATTACTGTTATTATTATCAATCTAACGCATATTATTAGCCATATTATGCTTATATGATCGACAGAACGACAATTACTATACTTATTACACTGACTGTTATCAATAAAACTCATATTATTAACCATATTATGCAAATTTGATCGATAGAACGACAATCACTCTACTTATTACTCTTATTATTATCAACCTAACTCATATTATTAGCCATATTATGCTTATATGATCGATAGAACGACAATCACTATACTTATTACTCTTATTATTATCAACCTAACTCATACTATTAGCCATATTATGCTTATATTATCGATATAACGACAATTACTATACTTATTACTGTTATTATTATCAGTCTAACTCATATTATTAGCCATATTATGCTTATATGAACGACAGAACGACAATTACTGTACTTATTACTCTTATCATTATCAATCTAAGTCATATTATTAGCCATATTATGCTTATATGATCGATAGAACGACAATTACTATACTTATTACTCTTATTATTATAAATCTAACTCATATTATTAGCCATATTATGCTTATATGATCGATAGAACGACAATTACTGTACTTATTACTCTTATCATTATCAATCTAAGTCATATTATTAGCCATATTATGCTTATATGATCGATAGAACGACAATTACTATACTTATTACTCTTATTATTATAAATCTAACTCATATTATTAGCCATATTATGCTTATATGATCGATAGAACGACAATTACTATACTCACTACTCTTATTATTATCAATCTAACTCATATTATTAGCCATATTATGCTTAAATGATCGATAGAACGACAATTACTATACTTATTACTCTTATTATTATCAATCTAACTCATATTATTAGCCATATTATGCTTCTATGTTCGATAGAACGAGAATTACTAAACTCACTACTCTTAGTATTATCAATCTAACTCATATTATTAGCCATATTATGCTTATATGATCGATAGAACGAGAATTACTATACTCACTACTCTTAGTATTATCAATCTAACTCATATTATTAGCCATATTATGCTTAAATGATCGATAGAACGACAATTACTATACTTATTACTCTTATTATTATCAATCTAACTCATATTATTAGCCATATTATGCTTCTATGTTCGATAGAACGAGAATTACTATACTCACTACTCTTAGTATTATCAATCTAACTCATATTATTAGCCATATTATGCTTATATGATCGATGGAACGAGAATTACTATACTCACTACTCTTAGTATTATCAATCTAACTCATATTATTAGCCATATTATGCTTATATGATCGATAGAACGACAATTACTATACTTATTACTCTTATTATTATCAATCTAACTCATATTATTAGCCATATTATGCTTATATGATCGATAGAACGACAATTACTATACATATTACTCTTATTTTTATCAATCTAACTCATATTATTAAACATATTATGCTAATATGATCGATTGAACGACAATTACTATACTTATTACACTCACTATTATCAATCTAACTCATATTATTAACCATATTATGCAGACATGATCGATAGCACGACATTTACTATACCTATTACTCATATTATTATCAACCTAACACATATTATTACCCATATTATGCTTATATGATCGATAGAACGACACTTACTATACCTATTACTCATATTATTATCAACCTAACACATATTATTAGCCATATTATGCTTATATGATCGATAGAACGACAATTACTATACTTATTATTCTTATTATTATCAATCTAACTCATATTATTAGCCATATTATGCTTATATTATCGATAGAACGACAATTACTATACTTATTACTGTTATTATTATCAATCTAACTCATATTATTAGCCATATTATGCTTATATGAACGACAGAACGACAATTACTGTACTTATTACTCTTATCATTATCAATCTAAGTCATATTATTAGCCATATTATGCTTATATGATCGATAGAACGACAATTACTATACTTATTACTCTTATTATTATCAATCTAACTCATATTACTAACCATATTATGCTAATATGATCGATAGAACTACAATTACTATACTCATTACCCTTATTATTATCAATCCAACTCATGTTATTACCCATATTATGCTTATATGATCGATAGAACGACAATCACTATACTTATTACTCTTATTATTATCAACCTAACTCATATTATTAGCCATATTATGCTTATATTATCGATAGAACGACAATTACTATACTTATTACTGTTATTATTATCAATCTAACTCATATTATTAGAAATATTATGCTTATATGAACGGCAGAACGACAATTACTCTACTAATTACTCTTATCATTAACAATCTAAGTCATATTATTAGCCATATTATGCTTATATGATCGATAGAACGACAATTACTATACTTATTACTCTTATTATTATCAATCTAACTCATATTATTAGCCATATTATGCTTATATGATCGATAGAACGACAATTACTATACATATTACTCTTATTTTTATCAATCTAACTCATATTATTAAACATATTATGCTAATATGATCGATAGAACGACAATTACTATACTTATTACACTCACTATTATCAATCTAACTCATATTATTAACCATATTATGCAGACATGATCGATAGCACGACATTTACTATACCTATTACTCTTATTATTATCAACCTAACACATATTATTAGCCATATTGTGCTTAAATGATGGATAGAACGACACTTACTATACTTATTACTCTTATTATTATCAATCTAACTCATATTATTAGCCATATTATGCTTATATGATCGATAGAACGAGAATTACTATACTCACTACTCTTAGTATTAACAATCTAACTCATATTATTAGCCATATTATGCTTATATTATCGATAGAACGACAATTACTATACTTATTACTGCTATTATTATCAATCTAACTCATATTATTAGCCATATTATGCTTAAATGATCGATAGAACGACAATTACTATACTTATTACTCTTATTATTATCAATCTAACTCATATTATTAGCCATATTATGCTTAAATGATCGATAGAACGACAATTACTATACTTATTACACTCACTGTTATCAATCTAACTCATATTATTAACCATATTATGCAAATTTGATCGATAGAACGACAATCACTATACTTATTACTCTTATTATTATCAACCTAACTCATATTATTAGCCATATTATGCTTAAATGATCGATAGAACAACAATTACTATACTTATTACTCTTATTATTATAAATCTAACTCATATTATTAGCCATATTATGCTTATATGATCGATAGAACGACAATTACTATATTTATTACTCTTATTATTATGAATCTAATTCATATTATTAACCATATTATGCAGATATGATCGATAGAACTACAATTACTATACTCATTACTCTTATTATTATTAATCTAACTGATATTATTAGCCATATTATGCTTATATGATCGATAGAACGACAATTACTATACTTATTACTCTTATTATCATCAATCTAACTCATATTATTAGCCATATTATGCTTATATGAACGACAGAACGACAATTACTATACTTATTACTGTTATTATTATCAATCTAACGCATATTATTAGCCATATTATGCTTATATGATCGACAGAACGACAATTACTATACATATTACACTGACTGTTATCAATAAAACTCATATTATTAACCATATTATACAAATTTGATCGATAGAACGACAATCACTCTACTTATTACTCTTATTATTATCAACCTAACTCATATTATTAGCCATATTATGCTTATATGATCGATAGAACGACAATCACTATACTTATTACTCTTATTATTATCAACCTAACTCATACTATTAGCCATATTATGCTTATATTATCGATATAACGACAATTACTATACTTATTACTGTTATTATTATCAATCTAACTCATATTATTAGCCATATTATGCTTATATGAACGACAGAACGACAATTACTGTACTTACTACTCTTATCATTATCAATCTAAGTCATATTATTAGCCGTATTATGCTTATATTATCGATATAACGACAATTACTAAACTTATTACTGTTATTATTATCAATCTAACTCATATTATTAGCCATATTATGCTTATATGAACGACAGAACGACAATTACTGTACTTATTACTCTTATCATTATCAATCTAAGTCATATTATTAGCCATATTATGCTTATATGATCGATAGAACGACAATTACTATACTTATTACTCTTATTATTATAAATCTAACTCATATTATTAGCCATATTATGCTTATATGATCGATAGAACGACAATTACTATACTCACTACTCTTATTATTATCAATCTAACTCATATTATTAGCCATATTATGCTTAAATGATCGACAGAACGACAATTACTATACTTATTACTCTTATTATTATCAATCTAACTCATATTATTAGCCATATTATGCTTCTATGTTCGATAGAACGAGAATTACTATACTCACTACTCTTAGTATTATCAATCTAACTCATATTATTAGCCATATTATGCTTATATGATCGATAGAACGAGAATTACTATACTGACTACTCTTAGTATTATCAATCTAACTCATATTATTAGCCATATTATGCTTAAATGATCGATAGAACGACAATTACTATACTTATTACTCTTATTATTATCAATCTAACTCATATTATTAGCCATATTATGCTTCTATGTTCGATAGAACGAGAATTACTATACTCACTACTCTTAGTATTATCAATCTAACTCATATTATTAGCCATATTATGCTTATATGATCGATGGAACGAGAATTACTATACTCACTACTCTTAGTATTATCAATCTAACTCATATTATTAGCCATATTATGCTTATATGATCGATAGAACGACAATTACTATACTTATTACTCTTATTATTATCAATCTAACTCATATTATTAGCCATATTATGCTTATATGATCGATAGAACGACAATTACTATACATATTACTCTTATTTTTATCAATCTAACTCATATTATTAAACATATTATGCTAATATGATCGATTGAACGACAATTACTATACTTATTACACTCACTATTATCAATCTAACTCATATTATTAACCATATTATGCAGACATGATCGATAGCACGACATTTACTATACCTATTACTCATATTATTATCAACCTAGCACATATTATTAGCCATATTATGCTTATATGATCGATAGAACGACAATTACTATACTTATTATTCTTATTATTATCAATCTAACTCATATTATTAGCCATATTATGCTTAAATGATCGATAGAACGACAATTACTATACTTATTACTCTTATTATTATCAATCTAACTCATATTATTAGCCATATTATGCTTATATGATCGACAGAACGACAATTACTATACTCACTACTCTTAGTATTATCAATCTAACTCATATTATTAGCCATATTATGCTTATATGATCGATAGAACGAGAATTACTATACTCACTACTCTTAGTATTATCAATCTAACTCATATTATTAGCCATATTATGCTTGTATGATCGATAGAACGACAATTACTATACTTATTACTCTTATTATTATCAATCTAACTCATATTATTAGCCATATTATGCTTATATGATCGATAGAACGACAATTACTATACTTATTACTCTTATTATTATCAATCTAACTCATATTATTAGCCATATTATGCTTATATGATCGATAGAACGACAATTACTATACATATTACTCTTATTTTTATCAATCTAACTCATATTATTAAACATATTATGCTAATATGATCGATAGAACGACAATTACTATACTTATTACACTCACTATTATCAATCTAACTCATATTATTAACCATATTATGCAGACATGATCGATAGCACGACATTTACTATACCTATTACTCTTATTATTATCAACCTAACACATATTATTAGCCATATTATGCTTAAATGATGGATAGAACGACAATAACTATACTTATTACTCTTATTATTATCAATCTAACTCATATTATTAGCCATATTATGCTTAAATGATCGATAGAACGACAATTACTATACTTATTACACTCACTGTTATCAATCTAACTCATATTATTAACCATATTATGCAAATTTGATCGATAGAACGACAATCACTATACTTATTACTCTTATTATTATCAACCTAACTCATATTATTAGCCATATTATGCTTAAATGATCGATAGAACAACAATTACTATACTTATTACTCTTATTATTATAAATCTAACTCATATTATTAGCCATATTATGCTTATATGATCGATAGAACGACAATTACTATACTTATTACTCTTATTATTATGAATCTAATTCATATTATTAACCATATTATGCAGATATGATCGATAGAACTACAATTACTATACTCATTACTCTTATTATTATTAATCTAACTGATATTATTAGCCATATTATGCTTATATGATCGATAGAACGACAATTACTATACTTATTACTCTTATTATCATCAATCTAACTCATATTATTAGCCATATTATGCTTATATGAACGACAGAACGACAATTACTATACTTATTACTGTTATTATTATCAATCTAACGCATATTATTAGCCATATTATGCTTATATGATCGACAGAACGACAATTACTATACTTATTACACTGACTGTTATCAATAAAACTCATATTATTAACCATATTATGCAAATTTGATCGATAGAACGACAATCACTCTACTTATTACTCTTATTATTATCAACCTAACTCATATTATTAGCCATATTATGCTTATATGATCGATAGACCGACAATCACTATACTTATTACTCTTATTATTATCAACCTAACTCATACTATTAGCCATATTATGCTTATATTATCGATATAACGACAATTACTATACTTATTACTGTTATTATTATCAATCTAACTCATATTATTAGCCATATTATGCTTATATGAACGACGGAACGACAATTACTGTACTTACTACTCTTATCATTATCAATCTAAGTCATATTATTAGCCGTATTATGCTTATATGATCGATAGAACGACAATTACTATACTTATTACTCTTATTATTATAAATCTAACTCATATTATTAGCCATATTATGCTTATATGATCGATAGAACGACAATTACTATACTCACTACTCTTATTATTATCAATCTAACTCATATTATTAGCCATAATATGCTTAAATGATCGATAGAACGACAATTACTATACTTATTACTCTTATTATTATCAATCTAACTCATATTATTAGCCATATTATGCTTCTATGTTCGATAGAACGAGAATTACTATACTCACTACTCTTAGTATTATCAATCTCACTCATATTATTAGCCATATTATGCTTATATGATCGATAGAACGAGAATTACTATACTCACTACTCTTAGTATTATCAATCTAACTCATATTATTAGCCATATTATGCTTAAATGATCGATAGAACGACGATTACTATACTTATTACTCTTATTATTATCAATCTAACTCATATTATTAGCCATATTATGCTTCTATGTTCGATAGAACGAGAATTACTATACTCACTACTCTTAGTATTATCAATCTAACTCATATTATTAGCCATATTATGCTTATATGATCGACAGAACGACAATTACTATACTCACTACTCTTAGTATTATCAATCTAACTCATATTATTAGCCATATTATGCTTATATGATCGATAGAACGAGAATTACTATACTCACTACTCTTAGTATTATCAATCTAACTCATATTATTAGCCATATTATGCTTGTATGATCGATAGAACGACAATTACTATACTTATTACTCTTATTATTATCAATCTAACTCATATTATTAGCCATATTATGCTTATATGATCGATAGAACGACAATTACTATACATATTACTCTTATTTTTATCAATCTAACTCATATTATTAAACATATTATGCTAATATGATCGATAGAACGACAATTACTATACTTATTACACTCACTATTATCAATCTAACTCATATTATTAACCATATTATGCAGACATGATCGATAGCACGACATTTACTATACCTATTACTCTTATTATTATCAACCTAACACATCTTATTAGCCATATTATGCTTAAATGATGGATAGAACGACAATTACTATACTTATTACTCTTATTATTATCAATCTAACTCATATTATTAGCCATATTATGCTTGTATGATCGATAGAACGAGAATTACTATACTCACTACTCTTAGTATTAACAATCTAACTCATATTATTAGCCATATTATGCTTATATTATCGATAGAACGACAATTACTATACTTATTACTGTTATTATTATCAATCTAACTCATATTATTAGCCATATTATGCTTAAATGATCGATAGAACGACAATTACTATACTTATTACTCTTATTATTATCAATCTAACTCATATTATTAGCCATATTATGCTTAAATGATCGATAGAACGACAATTACTATACTTATTACACTCACTGTTATCAATCTAACTCATATTATTAACCATATTATGCAAATTTGATCGATAGAACGACAAT
>NW_027473843.1:87914-135276 GCF_050947335.1 Megachile rotundata
AGTGAGTATAGTAATTGTCGTTCTATCGATCATATAAGCATAATATGGCTAATAATGTGAGTTAGATTGATAATAATAAGAGTAATGAGTATAGTAATTGTCGTTCTATCGATCATATAAGCATAATATGGCTAATAAAATGAGTTAGATTGATAATAATATGAGTAATGAGTATAGTAGTTGTAGTTCTATCGATCATATCTGCATAATATGGTTAATAATATGAGTTAGATTGATAACAGTGAGTGTAATAAGTATAGTAATTGTCGTTCTATCAATCATATAAGCATAATATGGCTAATAATATGTGCTAGATTGATAATAATAAGAGTAATGAGTATAGTAGTTGTAGTTCTATCGATCATATCTGTATAATATGGTTAATAATATGAGTTAGATTGATAATAATAAGAGTAATAAGTATAGTAATTATCGTTCTACCGATCATACAAGCATAATATGGCTAATCATATGAGTTAGATTGATAATAATAAGAGTAATGAGTATAGTAGTTGTAGTTCTATCGATCATATAAGCATAGTATGGCTAATAATATGAGTTAGATTGATAATAATAAGAGTAATAAGTATAGTAATTGTCGTTCTATCGATCACATAAGCATAATATGGCTAATAATACGAGTTAGATTGATAGTAATAACAGTAGTGAGTATAGTAATTGTCGTTCTATCGATCATATAAGCATAATATGGCTAATAATATGAGTTAGATTGATAACAATAAGAGTAACGAGTATAGTAATTGTCGTTCTATCGATCATATAAGCATAATATGGCTAATAATACGAGTTAGATTGATAATAATAAGAGTAATAAGTATAGTAATTATCGTTCTACCGATCATACAAGCATAATATGGCTAATAATATGAGTTAGATTGATAATAATAAGACTAATAACTATAGTAATTGTCGTTCTATCGATCATATAAGCATAATACGGCTAATAATATGAGTCAGATTGATAATAATAAGAGTAATAAGTATAGTAATTGTCGTTCTATCGATCATATCTGCATAATATGGTTAATAATATGAGTTAGATTGATAACAGTGAGTGTAATAAGTATAGTAATTGTCGTTCTATCGATCATATAAGCATAATATGGCTAATAATATGAGTTAGATTGATAATAATAAGAGTAATGAGTATAGTAATTGTCGTTCTATCGATCATATAGGCATAATATGGCTAATAATATGAGTTAGATTGATAATAATAAGAGTAATGAGTATAGTAGTTGTAGTTCTATCGATCATATCTGCATAATATGGTTAATAATATGAGTTAGATTGATAACAGTGCGTGTAATAAGTATAGTAATTGTCGTTCTATCAATCATATAAGCATAATATGGCTAATAATACGAGTTAGATTGATAATAATAAGAGTAATAAGTATAGTAATTATCGTTCTACCGATCATACAAGAATAATATGGCTAATAATATGAGTTAGATTGATAATAATAAGACTAATAACTATAGTAATTGTCGTTCTATCGATCATATAAGCATAATACGGCTAATAATATGAGTCAGATTGATAATAATAAGAGTAATAAGTATAGTAATTGTCGTTCTATCGATCATATCTGCATAATATGGTTAATAATATGAGTTAGATTGATAACAGTGAGTGTAATAAGTATAGTAATTGTCGTTCTATCGATCATATAAGCATAATATGGCTAATAATATGAGTTAGATTGATAATAATAAGAGTAATGAGTATAGTAATTGTCGTTCTATCGATCATATAGGCATAATATGGCTAATAATATGAGTTAGATTGATAATAATAAGAGTAATGAGTATAGTAGTTGTAGTTCTATCGATCATATCTGCATAATATGGTTAATAATATGAGTTAGATTGATAACAGTGCGTGTAATAAGTATAGTAATTTTCGTTCTATCGATCATATATGCATAATATGGCTAATAATGTGAGTTAGATTGATAATAATAAGAGTAATGAGTATAGTAGTTGTAGTTCTATCGATCATATCTGCATAATATGGTTAATAATATGAGTTAGATTGATAATAATAAGAGAAATAAGTATAGTAATTGTAGTTCTACCGATCATATAAGCATAATATGGCTAATAATATGAGTTAGATTGATAATAATAAGAGTAAAAAGAATAGTAATTGTCGGTCTATCGATCATATAAGCATAATATGGCTAATAATACGAGTTAGATTGATAATAATAAGACTAATAAGTATAGTAATTGTCGTTCTATCGATCATATATGCATAATATGGCTAATAATGTGAGTTAGATTGATAATAATAAGAGTAATGAGTATAGTAATTGTCGTTCTATCGATCATATAAGCATAATATGGCTAATAATATGAGTTAGATTGATAATAATAAGTGTAATGAGTATAGTAGTTGTAGTTCTATCGATCATATCTGCATAATATGGTTAATAATATGAGTTAGATTGATAACAGTGAGTGTAATAAGTATAGTAATTGTCGTTCTATCAATCATATAAGCATAATATGGCCAATAATATGTGTTAGATAGGTAATAATAAGAGTAGTAAGTATAGTAATTGTCGTTCTATCGATCATATATGCATAATATGGCTAATAATGTGAGTTAGATTGATAATAATAAGAGTAATGAGTATAGTAGTTGTAGTTCTATCGATCATATCTGCATAATATGGTTAATAATATGAGTTAGATTGATAATAATAAGAGAAATAAGTATAGTAATTGTAGTTCTACCGATCATATAAGCATAATATGGCTAATAATATGAGTTAGATTGATAATAATAAGAGTAAAAAGAATAGTAATTGTCGTTCTATCGATCATATAAGCATAATATGGCTAATAATACGAGTTAGATTGATAATAATAAGACTAATAAGTATAGTAATTGTCGTTCTATCGATCATATATGCATAATATGGCTAATAATGTGAGTTAGATTGATAATAATAAGAGTAATGAGTATAGTAATTGTCGTTCTATCGATCATATAAGCATAATACGGCTAATAATATGAGTCAGATTGATAATAATAAGAGTAATAACTATAGTAATTGTCGTTCTATCGATCATATAAGCATAATATTGCTAATAATATGAGTTAGATTGATAATAATAAGAGTAATGAGTATAGTTATTGTCGTTCTATCGATCATGTAAGCATAGTATGGCTAATAACATGAGTTAGATTGATAATAATAAGTGTAATAAGTATAGTAATTGTCGTTCTATCGATCACATAAGCATAATATGGCTAATAATATGAGTTAGATTGATAGTAATAACAGTAGTGAGTATAGTAATTGTCGTTCTATCGATCATATAAGCATAATATGGCTAATAATATGAGTTAGATTGATAATAATAAGAGTAATGAGTATAGTAATTGTCGTTCTATCGATCATATAAGCATAATATGGCTAATAATATGAGTTAGATTGATAACAATAAGAGTAATGAGTATAGTAATTGTCGTTCTATCGATCATATAAGCATAGTATGGCTAATAATATGAGATAGATTGATAATAATAAGAGTAATAAGTATAGTAATTATCGTTCTACCGATCATACAAGCATAATATTGCTAATAATATGAGTTAGATTGATAATAATAAGAGTAATGAGTATAGTTATTGTCGTTCTATCGATCATGTAAGCATAGTATGGCTAATAACATGAGTTAGATTGATAATAATAAGAGTAATAAGTATAGTAATTGTCGTTCTATCGATCACATAAGCATAATATGGCTAATAATATGAGTTAGATTGATAGTAATAACAGTAGTGAGTATAGTAATTGTCGTTCTATCGATCATATAAGCATAATATGGCTAATAATATGAGTTAGATTGATAATAATAAGAGTAATGAGTATAGTAATTGTCGTTCTATCGATCATATAAGCATAATATGGCTAATAATATGAGTTAGATTGATAACAATAAGAGTAACGAGTATAGTAATTGTCGTTCTATCGATCATATAAGCATAATACGGCTAATAATATGAGTCAGATTGATAATAATAAGAGTAATAACTATAGTAATTGTCGTTCTATCGATCATATAAGCATAATATTGCTAATAATATGAGTTAGATTGATAATAATAAGAGTAATGAGTATAGTTATTGTCGTTCTATCGATCATGTAAGCATAGTATGGCTAATAACATGAGTTAGATTGATAATAATAAGTGTAATAAGTATAGTAATTGTCGTTCTATCGATCATATAAGCATAATATGGCTAATAATATGAGTTAGATTGATAACAATAAGAGTAATGAGCATAGTAGTTGTCGTTCTATCGATTATATAAGCATAATATGGCTAACAATATGAGTCAGATTGATAATAATAACAGTAATAAGTATAGTAATTGTCGTTCTATCGATCATACAAGCATAATATGGCTAATAATATGAGTCAGATTGATAATAATAAGAGTAATAAGTATAGTAATTATCGTTCTACCGATCATACAAGCACAATATGGCTAATAATATGAGTCAGATTGATAATAATAAGAGTAATAAGTATAGTAATTGTCGTTCTATCGATCATATAAGCATAATATTGCTAATAATATGAGTTAGATTGATAATAATAAGAGTAATGAGTATAGTTATTGTCGTTCTATCGATCATGTAAGCATAGTATGGCTAATAACATGAGTTAGATTGATAATAATAAGAGTAATAAGTATAGTAATTGTCGTTCTATCGATCACATAAGCATAATATGGCTAATAATATGAGTTAGATTGATAGTAATAACAGTAGTGAGTATAGTAATTGTCGTTCTATCGATCATATAAGCATAATATGGCTAATAATATGAGTTAGATTGATAACAATAAGAGTAATGAGTATAGTAATTGTCGTTCTATCGATCATATAAGCATAATATGGCGAATAATATGAGTTAGATTGATAATAATAAGACTAATAAGTATAGTAATTGTCGTTCTATCGATCATATAAGCATAATATGGCTAATAATATGAGTTAGATTGATAATAATAAGAGTAATAAGTATAGTAATTGTCGTTCTATCGATCACATAAGCATAATATGGCGAATAATACGAGTTAGATTGATAGTAATAACAGTAGTGAGTATAGTAATTGTCGTTCTATCGATCATATAAGCATAATATGGCTAATAATATGAGTTAGATTGATAACAATAAGAGTAACGAGTATAGTAATTGCCGTTCTATCGATCATATAAGCATAATATGGCTAATAATACGAGTTAGATTGATAATAATAAGAGTAATAAGTATAGTAATTATCGTTCTATCGATCATATAAGCATAATACGGCTAATAATATGAGTCAGATTGATAATAATAAGAGTAATAACTATAGTAATTGTCGTTCTATCGATCATATAAGCATAATATTGCTAATAATATGAGTTAGATTGATAATAATAAGAGTAATGAGTATAGTAATTGTCGTTCTATCGGTCATATAAGCATAATATGGCTAATAATATGAGTTAGATTGATAACAATAAGAGTAATGAGTATAGTAATTGTCGTTCTATCGATCATATAAGCATAATATGGCTAATAATATGAGATAGATTGATAATAATAAGAGTAATAAGTACAGTAATTATCGTTCTACCGATCATACAAGCATAATATTGCTAATAATATGAGTTAGATTGATAATAATAAGAGTAATGAGTATAGTAGTTGTAGTTCTATCGATCATATAAGCATAGTATGGCTAATAATATGAGTTAGATTGATAATAATAAGAGTAATAAGTATAGTAATTGTCGTTCTATCGATCACATAAGCATAATATGGCTAATAATACGAGTTAGATTGATAGTAATAACAGTAGTGAGTATAGTAATTGTCGTTCTATCGATCATATAAGCATAATATGGCTAATAATATGAGTTAGATTGATAACAATAAGAGTAACGAGTATAGTAATTGTCGTTCTATCGATCATATAAGCATAATATGGCTAATAATACGAGTTAGATTGATAATAATAAGAGTAATAAGTATAGTAATTATCGTTCTACCGATCATACAAGCATAATATGGCTAATAATATGAGTTAGATTGATAATAATAAGACTAATAACTATAGTAATTGTCGTTCTATCGATCATATAAGCATAATACGGCTAATAATATGAGTCAGATTGATAATAATAAGAGTAATAAGTATAGTAATTGTCGTTCTATCGATCACATAAGCATAATATGGCGAATAATACGAGTTAGATTGATAGTAATAACAGTAGTGAGTATAGTAATTGTCGTTCTATCGATCATATAAGCATAATATGGCTAATAATATGAGTTAGATTGATAACAATAAGAGTAACGAGTATAGTAATTGTCGTTCTATCGATCATATAAGCATAATATGGCTAATAATACGAGTTAGATTGATAATAATAAGAGTAATAAGTATAGTAATTATCGTTCTACCGATCATACAAGCATAATATGGCTAATAATATGAGTTAGATTGATAATAATAAGACTAATAACTATAGTAATTGTCGTTCTATCGATCATATAAGCATAATACGGCTAATAATATGAGTCAGATTGATAATAATAAGAGTAATAACTATAGTAATTGTCGTTCTATCGATCATATAAGCATAATATTGCTAATAATATGAGTTAGATTGATAATAATAAGAGTAATGAGTATAGTAATTGTCGTTCTATCGATCACATAAGCATAATATGGCTAATAATATGAGTTAGATTGATAGTAATAACAGTAGTGAGTATAGTAATTGTCGTTCTATCGATCATATAAGCATAATATGGCTAATAATATGAGTTAAATTGATAATAATAAGAGTAATGAGTATAGTAATTGTCGTTCTATCGATCATATAAGCATAATATGGCTAATAATATGAGTTAGATTGATAACAATAAGAGTAATGAGTATAGTAATTGTAGTTCTATCGATCATATAAGCATAATATGGCTAATAATATGAGATAGATTGATAATAATAAGAGTAATGAGTATAGTTATTGTCGTTCTATCGATCATGTAAGCATAGTATGGCTAATAACATGAGTTAGATTGATAATAATAAGAGTAATAAGTATAGTAATTATCGTTCTATCGATCACATAAGCATAATATGGCTAATAATATGAGTTAGATTGATAGTAATAGCAGTAGTGAGTATAGTAATTGTCGTTCTATCGATCATATAAGCATAATATGGCTAATAATGTGAGTTAGATTGATAATAATAAGAGTAATGAGTATAGTAATTGTCGTTCTATCGATCATATAAGCATAATATGGCTAATAAAATGAGTTAGATTGATAATAATATGAGTAATGAGTATAGTAGTTGTAGTTCTATCGATCATATCTGCATAATATGGTTAATAATATGAGTTAGATTGATAACAGTGAGTGTAATAAGTATAGTAATTGTCGTTCTATCAATCATATAAGCATAATATGGCTAATAATATGTGCTAGATTGATAATAATAAGAGTAATGAGTATAGTAGTTGTAGTTCTATCGATCATATCTGTATAATATGGTTAATAATATGAGTTAGATTGATAATAATAAGAGTAATAAGTATAGTAATTATCGTTCTACCGATCATACAAGCATAATATGGCTAATCATATGAGTTAGATTGATAATAATAAGAGTAATGAGTATAGTAGTTGTAGTTCTATCGATCATATAAGCATAGTATGGCTAATAATATGAGTTAGATTGATAATAATAAGAGTAATAAGTATAGTAATTGTCGTTCTATCGATCACATAAGCATAATATGGCTAATAATACGAGTTAGATTGATAGTAATAACAGTAGTGAGTATAGTAATTGTCGTTCTATCGATCATATAAGCATAATATGGCTAATAATATGAGTTAGATTGATAACAATAAGAGTAACGAGTATAGTAATTGTCGTTCTATCGATCATATAAGCATAATATGGCTAATAATACGAGTTAGATTGATAATAATAAGAGTAATAAGTATAGTAATTATCGTTCTACCGATCATACAAGCATAATATGGCTAATAATATGAGTTAGATTGATAATAATAAGACTAATAACTATAGTAATTGTCGTTCTATCGATCATATAAGCATAATACGGCTAATAATATGAGTCAGATTGATAATAATAAGAGTAATAAGTATAGTAATTGTCGTTCTATCGATCATATCTGCATAATATGGTTAATAATATGAGTTAGATTGATAACAGTGAGTGTAATAAGTATAGTAATTGTCGTTCTATCGATCATATAAGCATAATATGGCTAATAATATGAGTTAGATTGATAATAATAAGAGTAATGAGTATAGTAATTGTCGTTCTATCGATCATATAGGCATAATATGGCTAATAATATGAGTTAGATTGATAATAATAAGAGTAATGAGTATAGTAGTTGTAGTTCTATCGATCATATCTGCATAATATGGTTAATAATATGAGTTAGATTGATAACAGTGCGTGTAATAAGTATAGTAATTGTCGTTCTATCAATCATATAAGCATAATATGGCTAATAATACGAGTTAGATTGATAATAATAAGAGTAATAAGTATAGTAATTATCGTTCTACCGATCATACAAGAATAATATGGCTAATAATATGAGTTAGATTGATAATAATAAGACTAATAACTATAGTAATTGTCGTTCTATCGATCATATAAGCATAATACGGCTAATAATATGAGTCAGATTGATAATAATAAGAGTAATAAGTATAGTAATTGTCGTTCTATCGATCATATCTGCATAATATGGTTAATAATATGAGTTAGATTGATAACAGTGAGTGTAATAAGTATAGTAATTGTCGTTCTATCGATCATATAAGCATAATATGGCTAATAATATGAGTTAGATTGATAATAATAAGAGTAATGAGTATAGTAATTGTCGTTCTATCGATCATATAGGCATAATATGGCTAATAATATGAGTTAGATTGATAATAATAAGAGTAATGAGTATAGTAGTTGTAGTTCTATCGATCATATCTGCATAATATGGTTAATAATATGAGTTAGATTGATAACAGTGCGTGTAATAAGTATAGTAATTTTCGTTCTATCGATCATATATGCATAATATGGCTAATAATGTGAGTTAGATTGATAATAATAAGAGTAATGAGTATAGTAGTTGTAGTTCTATCGATCATATCTGCATAATATGGTTAATAATATGAGTTAGATTGATAATAATAAGAGAAATAAGTATAGTAATTGTAGTTCTACCGATCATATAAGCATAATATGGCTAATAATATGAGTTAGATTGATAATAATAAGAGTAAAAAGAATAGTAATTGTCGGTCTATCGATCATATAAGCATAATATGGCTAATAATACGAGTTAGATTGATAATAATAAGACTAATAAGTATAGTAATTGTCGTTCTATCGATCATATATGCATAATATGGCTAATAATGTGAGTTAGATTGATAATAATAAGAGTAATGAGTATAGTAATTGTCGTTCTATCGATCATATAAGCATAATATGGCTAATAATATGAGTTAGATTGATAATAATAAGTGTAATGAGTATAGTAGTTGTAGTTCTATCGATCATATCTGCATAATATGGTTAATAATATGAGTTAGATTGATAACAGTGAGTGTAATAAGTATAGTAATTGTCGTTCTATCAATCATATAAGCATAATATGGCCAATAATATGTGTTAGATAGGTAATAATAAGAGTAGTAAGTATAGTAATTGTCGTTCTATCGATCATATATGCATAATATGGCTAATAATGTGAGTTAGATTGATAATAATAAGAGTAATGAGTATAGTAGTTGTAGTTCTATCGATCATATCTGCATAATATGGTTAATAATATGAGTTAGATTGATAATAATAAGAGAAATAAGTATAGTAATTGTAGTTCTACCGATCATATAAGCATAATATGGCTAATAATATGAGTTAGATTGATAATAATAAGAGTAAAAAGAATAGTAATTGTCGTTCTATCGATCATATAAGCATAATATGGCTAATAATACGAGTTAGATTGATAATAATAAGACTAATAAGTATAGTAATTGTCGTTCTATCGATCATATATGCATAATATGGCTAATAATGTGAGTTAGATTGATAATAATAAGAGTAATGAGTATAGTAATTGTCGTTCTATCGATCATATAAGCATAATATTGCTAATAATATGAGTTAGATTGATAATAATAAGAGTAATGAGTATAGTTATTGTCGTTCTATCGATCATGTAAGCATAGTATGGCTAATAACATGAGTTAGATTGATAATAATAAGAGTAATAAGTATAGCAATTGTCGTTCTATCGATCACATAAGCATAATATGGCTAATAATATGAGTTAGATTGATAGTAATAACAGTAGTGAGTATAGTAATTGTCGTTCTATCGATCATATAAGCATAATATGGCTAATAATATGAGTTAGATTGATAACAATAAGAGTAATGAGTATAGTAATTGTCGTTCTATCGATCATATAAGCATAATATGGCGAATAATATGAGTTAGATTGATAATAATAAGAGTAATGAGTATAGTAGTTGTAGTTCTATCGATCATATAAGCATAGTATGGCTAATAATATGAGTTAGATTGATAGTAATAACAGTAGTGAGTATAGTAATTGTCGTTCTATCGATCATATAAGCATAATATGGCTAATAATATGAGTTAGATTGATAATAATAAGAGTAATGAGTATAGTAATTGTCGTTCTATCGATCATATAAGCATAATATGGCTAATAATATGAGTTAGATTGATAACAATAAGAGTAATGAGTATAGTAATTGTCGTTCTATCGATCATATAAGCATAATATGGCTAATAATATGAGATAGATTGATAATAATAAGAGTAATAAGTATAGTAATTATCGTTCTACCGATCATACAAGCATAATATTGCTAATAATATGAGTTAGATTGATAATAATAAGAGTAATGAGTATAGTTATTGTCGTTCCATCGATCATGTAAGCATAGTATGGCTAATAACATTAGTTAGATTGATAATAATAAGAGTAATAAGTATAGTAATTATCGTTCTATCGATCACATAAGCATAATATGGCTAATAATATGAGTTAGATTGATAGTAATAGCAGTAGTGAGTATAGTAATTGTCGTTCTATCGATCATATAAGCATAATATGGCTAATAATGTGAGTTAGATAGATAATAATAAGAGTAATGAGTATAGTAATTGTCGTTCTATCGATCATATAAGCATAATATGGCTAATAAAATGAGTTAGATTGATAATAATAAGAGTAATGAGTATAGTAGTTGTAGTTCTATCGATCATATCTGCATAATATGGTTAATAATATGAGTTAGATTGATAACAGTGAGTGTAATAAGTGTAGTAATTGTCGTTCTATCAATCATATAAGCATAATATGGCTAATAATATGTGTTAGATTGATAATAATAAGAGTAATGAGTATAGTAGTTGTAGTTCTATCGATCATATCTGTATAATATGGTTAATAATATGAGTCAGATTGATAATAATAAGAGTAATAAGTATAGTAATTGTCGTTCTATCGATCATATCTGCATAATATGGTTAATAATATGAGTTAGATTGATAACAGTGAGTGTAATAAGTATAGTAATTGTCGTTCTATCGATCATATAAGCATAATATGGCTAATAATATGAGTTAGATTGATAATAATAAGAGTAATGAGTATAGTAATTGTCGTTCTATCGATCATGTAAGCATAGTATGGCTAATAACATGAGTTAGATTGATAATAATAAGAGTAATAAGTATAGTAATTATCGTTCTATCGATCACATAAGCATAATATGGCTAATAATATGAGTTAGATTGATAGTAATAGCAGTAGTGAGTATAGTAATTGTCGTTCTATCGATCATATAAGCATAATATGGCTAATAATGTGAGTTAGATTGATAATAATAAGAGTAATGAGTATAGTAATTGTCGTTCTATCGATCATATAAGCATAATATGGCTAATAAAATGAGTTAGATTGATAATAATATGAGTAATGAGTATAGTAGTTGTAGTTCTATCGATCATATCTGCATAATATGGTTAATAATATGAGTTAGATTGATAACAGTGAGTGTAATAAGTATAGTAATTGTCGTTCTATCAATCATATAAGCATAATATGGCTAATAATATGTGCTAGATTGATAATAATAAGAGTAATGAGTATAGTAGTTGTAGTTCTATCGATCATATCTGTATAATATGGTTAATAATATGAGTTAGATTGATAATAATAAGAGTAATAAGTATAGTAATTATCGTTCTACCGATCATACAAGCATAATATGGCTAATCATATGAGTTAGATTGATAATAATAAGAGTAATGAGTATAGTAGTTGTAGTTCTATCGATCATATAAGCATAGTATGGCTAATAATATGAGTTAGATTGATAATAATAAGAGTAATAAGTATAGTAATTGTCGTTCTATCGATCACATAAGCATAATATGGCTAATAATACGAGTTAGATTGATAGTAATAACAGTAGTGAGTATAGTAATTGTCGTTCTATCGATCATATAAGCATAATATGGCTAATAATATGAGTTAGATTGATAACAATAAGAGTAACGAGTATAGTAATTGTCGTTCTATCGATCATATAAGCATAATATGGCTAATAATACGAGTTAGATTGATAATAATAAGAGTAATAAGTATAGTAATTATCGTTCTACCGATCATACAAGCATAATATGGCTAATAATATGAGTTAGATTGATAATAATAAGACTAATAACTATAGTAATTGTCGTTCTATCGATCATATAAGCATAATACGGCTAATAATATGAGTCAGATTGATAATAATAAGAGTAATAAGTATAGTAATTGTCGTTCTATCGATCATATCTGCATAATATGGTTAATAATATGAGTTAGATTGATAACAGTGAGTGTAATAAGTATAGTAATTGCCGTTCTATCGATCATATAAGCATAATATGGCTAATAATATGAGTTAGATTGATAATAATAAGAGTAATGAGTATAGTAATTGTCGTTCTATCGATCATATAGGCATAATATGGTTAATAATATGAGTTAGATTGATAATAATAAGAGTAATGAGTATAGTAGTTGTAGTTCTATCGATCATATCTGCATAATATGGTTAATAATATGAGTTAGATTGATAACAGTGCGTGTAATAAGTATAGTAATTGTCGTTCTATCAATCATATAAGCATAATATGGCTAATAATACGAGTTAGATTGATAATAATAAGAGTAATAAGTATAGTAATTATCGTTCTACCGATCATACAAGAATAATATGGCTAATAATATGAGTTAGATTGATAATAATAAGACTAATAACTATAGTAATTGTCGTTCTATCGATCATATAAGCATAATACGGCTAATAATATGAGTCAGATTGATAATAATAAGAGTAATAAGTATAGTAATTGTCGTTCTATCGATCATATCTGCATAATATGGTTAATAATATGAGTTAGATTGATAACAGTGAGTGTAATAAGTATAGTAATTGTCGTTCTATCGATCATATAAGCATAATATGGCTAATAATATGAGTTAGATTGATAATAATAAGAGTAATGAGTATAGTAATTGTCGTTCTATCGATCATATAGGCATAATATGGCTAATAATATGAGTTAGATTGATAATAATAAGAGTAATGAGTATAGTAGTTGTAGTTCTATCGATCATATCTGCATAATATGGTTAATAATATGAGTTAGATTGATAACAGTGCGTGTAATAAGTATAGTAATTTTCGTTCTATCGATCATATATGCATAATATGGCTAATAATGTGAGTTAGATTGATAATAATAAGAGTAATGAGTATAGTAGTTGTAGTTCTATCGATCATATCTGCATAATATGGTTAATAATATGAGTTAGATTGATAATAATAAGAGAAATAAGTATAGTAATTGTAGTTCTACCGATCATATAAGCATAATATGGCTAATAATATGAGTTAGATTGATAATAATAAGAGTAAAAAGAATAGTAATTGTCGTTCTATCGATCATATAAGCATAATATGGCTAATAATACGAGTTAGATTGATAATAATAAGACTAATAAGTATAGTAATTGTCGTTCTATCGATCATATATGCATAATATGGCTAATAATGTGAGTTAGATTGATAATAATAAGAGTAATGAGTATAGTAATTGTCGTTCTATCGATCATATAAGCATAATATGGCTAATAATATGAGTCAGATTGATAATAATAAGAGTAATAAGTACAGTAATTGTCGTTCTATCGATCATATCTGCATAATATGGTTAATAATATGAGTTAGATTAATAACAGTGAGTGTAATAAGTATAGTAATTGTCGTTCTACCGATCATACAAGCATAATATGGCTAATAATATGAGTCAGATTGATAATAATAAGAGTAATAAGTATAGTAATTGTCGTTCTATCGATCATATAAGCATAATATTGCTAATAATATGAGTTAGATTGATAATAATAAGAGTAATGAGTATAGTAGTTGTAGTTCTATCGATCATATCTGCATAATATGGTTAATAATATGAGTTAGATTGATAATAATAAGAGAAATAAGTATAGTAATTGTAGTTCTACCGATCATATAAGCATAATATGGCTAATAATATGAGTTAGATTGATAATAATAAGAGTAAAAAGAATAGTAATTGTCGTTCTATCGATCATATAAGCATAATATGGCTAATAAAACGAGTTAGATTGATAATAATAAGACTAATAAGTATAGTAATTGTCGTTCTATCGATCATATATGCATAATATGGCTAATAATGTGAGTTAGATTGATAACAATAAGAGTAATGAGCATAGTAGATGTCGTTCTATCGATCATATAAGCATAATATGGCTAACAATATGAGTCAGATTGATAATAATAAGAGTAATAAGTATAGTAATTGTCGTTCTATCGATCATACAAGCATAATATGGCTAATAATATGAGTCAGATTGATAATAATAAGAGTAATAAGTATAGTAATTGTCGTTCTATCGATCATATAAGCATAATATTGCTAATAATATGAGTTAGATTGATAATAATAAGAGTAATGAGTATAGTTATTGTCGTTCTATCGATCATGTAAGCATAGTATGGCTAATAACATGAGTTAGATTGATAATAATAAGAGTAATAAGTATAGTAATTGTCGTTCTATCGATCACATAAGCATAATATGGCTAATAATACGAGTTAGATTGATAGTAATAACAGTAGTGAGTATAGTAATTGTCGTTCTATCGATCATATAAGCATAATATGGCTAATAATATGAGTTAGATTGATAACAATAAGAGTAACGAGTATAGTAATTGTCGTTCTATCGATCATATAAGCATAATATGGCTAATAATATGAGTTAGATTGATAATAATAAGAGTAATGAGTATAGTAATTATCGTTCTACCGATCATACAAGCATAATATGGCTAATAATATGAGTTAGATTGATAATAATAAGACTAATAACTATAGTAATTGTCGTTCTATCGATCATATAAGCATAATCCGGCTAATAATATGAGTCAGATTGATAATAATAAGAGTAATAAGTATAGTAATTGTCGTTCTATCGATCATATCTGCATAATACGGTTAATAATATGAGTTAGATTGATAACAGTGAGTGTAATAAGTATAGTAATTGTCGTTCTATCGATCATATAAGCATAATATGGCTAATAATATGAGTTAGATTGATAATAATAAGAGTAATGAGTATAGTAATTGTCGTTCTATCGATCATATAGGCATAATATGGCTAATAATATGAGTTAGATTGATAATAATAAGAGTAATGAGTATAGTAGTTGTAGTTCTATCGATCATATCTGCATAATATGGTTAATAATATGAGTTAGATTGATAACAGTGAGTGTAATAAGTATAGTAATTGTCGTTCTATCGATCATACAAGCATAATATGGCTAATAATATGAGTCAGATTGATAATAATAAGAGTAATAAGTATAGTAATTGTCGTTCTATCGATCATATAAGCATAATATTGCTAATAATATGAGTTAGATTGATAATAATAAGAGTAATGAGTATAGTTATTGTCGTTCTATCGATCATGTAAGCATAGTATGGCTAATAACATGAGTTAGATTGATAATAATAAGAGTAATAAGTATAGTAATTGTCGTTCTATCGATCACATAAGCATAATATGGCTAATAATACGAGTTAGATTGATAGTAATAACAGTAGTGAGTATAGTAATTGTCGTTCTATCGATCATATAAGCATAATATGGCTAATAATATGAGTTAGATTGATAACAATAAGAGTAACGAGTATAGTAATTGTCGTTCTATCGATCATATAAGCATAATATGGCTAATAATACGAGTTAGATTGATAATAATAAGAGTAATAAGTATAGTAATTATCGTTCTACCGATCATACAAGCATAATATGGCTAATAATATGAGTTAGATTGATAATAATAAGACTAATAACTATAGTAATTGTCGTTCTATCGATCATATAAGCATAATACGGCTAATAATATGAGTCAGATTGATAATAATAAGAGTAATAAGTATAGTAATTGTCGTTCTATCGATCATATCTGCATAATATGGTTAATAATATGAGTTAGATTGATAACAGTGAGTGTAATAAGTATAGTAATTGTCGTTCTATCGATCATATAAGCATAATATGGCTAATAATATGAGTTAGATTGATAATAATAAGAGTAATGAGTATAGTAATTGTCGTTCTATCGATCATATAGGCATAATATGGCTAATAATATGAGTTAGATTGATAATAATAAGAGTAATGAGTATAGTAGTTGTAGTTCTATCGATCATATCTGCATAATATGGTTAATAATATGAGTTAGATTGATAACAGTGAGTGTAATAAGTATAGTAATTGTCGTTCTATCAATCATATAAGCATAATATGGCCAATAATATGTGTTAGATAGGTAATAATAAGAGTAGTAAGTATAGTAATTGTCGTTCTATCGATCATATATGCATAATATGGCTAATAATGTGAGTTAGATTGATAATAATAAGAGTAATGAGTATAGTAGTTGTAGTTCTATCGATCATATCTGCATAATATGGTTAATAATATGAGTTAGATTGATAATAATAAGAGAAATAAGTATAGTAATTGTAGTTCTACCGATCATATAAGCATAATATGGCTAATAATATGAGTTAGATTGATAATAATAAGAGTAAAAAGAATAGTAATTGTCGTTCTATCGATCATATAAGCATAATATGGCTAATAATACGAGTTAGATTGATAATAATAAGACTAATAAGTATAGTAATTGTCGTTCTATCGATCATATATGCATAATATGGCTAATAATGTGAGTTAGATTGATAATAATAAGAGTAATGAGTATAGTAATTGTCGTTCTATCGATCATATAAGCATAATATTGCTAATAATATGAGTTAGATTGATAATAATAAGAGTAATGAGTATAGTTATTGTCGTTCTATCGATCATGTAAGCATAGTATGGCTAATAACATGAGTTAGATTGATAATAATAAGAGTAATAAGTATAGCAATTGTCGTTCTATCGATCACATAAGCATAATATGGCTAATAATATGAGTTAGATTGATAGTAATAACAGTAGTGAGTATAGTAATTGTCGTTCTATCGATCATATAAGCATAATATGGCTAATAATATGAGTTAGATTGATAACAATAAGAGTAATGAGTATAGTAATTGTCGTTCTATCGATCATATAAGCATAATATGGCGAATAATATGAGTTAGATTGATAATAATAAGAGTAATGAGTATAGTAGTTGTAGTTCTATCGATCATATAAGCATAGTATGGCTAATAATATGAGTTAGATTGATAGTAATAACAGTAGTGAGTATAGTAATTGTCGTTCTATCGATCATATAAGCATAATATGGCTAATAATATGAGTTAGATTGATAATAATAAGAGTAATGAGTATAGTAATTGTCGTTCTATCGATCATATAAGCATAATATGGCTAATAATATGAGTTAGATTGATAACGATAAGAGTAATGAGTATAGTAATTGTCGTTCTATCGATCATATAAGCATAATATGGCTAATAATATGAGATAGATTGATAATAATAAGAGTAATAAGTATAGTAATTATCGTTCTACCGATCATACAAGCATAATATTGCTAATAATATGAGTTAGATTGATAATAATAAGAGTAATGAGTATAGTTATTGTCGTTCTATCGATCATGTAAGCATAGTATGGCTAATAACATTAGTTAGATTGATAATAATAAGAGTAATAAGTATAGTAATTATCGTTCTATCGATCACATAAGCATAATATGGCTAATAATATGAGTTAGATTGATAGTAATAGCAGTAGTGAGTATAGTAATTGTCGTTCTATCGATCATATAAGCATAATATGGCTAATAATGTGAGTTAGATAGATAATAATAAGAGTAATGAGTATAGTAATTGTCGTTCTATCGATCATATAAGCATAATATGGCTAATAAAATGAGTTAGATTGATAATAATAAGAGTAATGAGTATAGTAGTTGTAGTTCTATCGATCATATCTGCATAATATGGTTAATAATATGAGTTAGATTGATAACAGTGAGTGTAATAAGTGTAGTAATTGTCGTTCTATCAATCATATAAGCATAATATGGCTAATAATATGTGTTAGATTGATAATAATAAGAGTAATGAGTATAGTAGTTGTAGTTCTATCGATCATATCTGTATAATATGGTTAATAATATGAGTCAGATTGATAATAATAAGAGTAATAAGTATAGTAATTGTCGTTCTATCGATCATATCTGCATAATATGGTTAATAATATGAGTTAGATTGATAACAGTGAGTGTAATAAGTATAGTAATTGTCGTTCTATCGATCATATAAGCATAATATGGCTAATAATATGAGTTAGATTGATAATAATAAGAGTAATGAGTATAGTAATTGTCGTTCTATCGATCATGTAAGCATAGTATGGCTAATAACATGAGTTAGATTGATAATAATAAGAGTAATAAGTATAGTAATTATCGTTCTATCGATCACATAAGCATAATATGGCTAATAATATGAGTTAGATTGATAGTAATAGCAGTAGTGAGTATAGTAATTGTCGTTCTATCGATCATATAAGCATAATATGGCTAATAATGTGAGTTAGATTGATAATAATAAGAGTAATGAGTATAGTAATTGTCGTTCTATCGATCATATAAGCATAATATGGCTAATAAAATGAGTTAGATTGATAATAATATGAGTAATGAGTATAGTAGTTGTAGTTCTATCGATCATATCTGCATAATATGGTTAATAATATGAGTTAGATTGATAACAGTGAGTGTAATAAGTATAGTAATTGTCGTTCTATCAATCATATAAGCATAATATGGCTAATAATATGTGCTAGATTGATAATAATAAGAGTAATGAGTATAGTAGTTGTAGTTCTATCGATCATATCTGTATAATATGGTTAATAATATGAGTTAGATTGATAATAATAAGAGTAATAAGTATAGTAATTATCGTTCTACCGATCATACAAGCATAATATGGCTAATCATATGAGTTAGATTGATAATAATAAGAGTAATGAGTATAGTAGTTGTAGTTCTATCGATCATATAAGCATAGTATGGCTAATAATATGAGTTAGATTGATAATAATAAGAGTAATAAGTATAGTAATTGTCGTTCTATCGATCACATAAGCATAATATGGCTAATAATACGAGTTAGATTGATAGTAATAACAGTAGTGAGTATAGTAATTGTCGTTCTATCGATCATATAAGCATAATATGGCTAATAATATGAGTTAGATTGATAACAATAAGAGTAACGAGTATAGTAATTGTCGTTCTATCGATCATATAAGCATAATATGGCTAATAATACGAGTTAGATTGATAATAATAAGAGTAATAAGTATAGTAATTATCGTTCTACCGATCATACAAGCATAATATGGCTAATAATATGAGTTAGATTGATAATAATAAGACTAATAACTATAGTAATTGTCGTTCTATCGATCATATAAGCATAATACGGCTAATAATATGAGTCAGATTGATAATAATAAGAGTAATAAGTATAGTAATTGTCGTTCTATCGATCATATCTGCATAATATGGTTAATAATATGAGTTAGATTGATAACAGTGAGTGTAATAAGTATAGTAATTGTCGTTCTATCGATCATATAAGCATAATATGGCTAATAATATGAGTTAGATTGATAATAATAAGAGTAATGAGTATAGTAATTGTCGTTCTATCGATCATATAGGCATAATATGGCTAATAATATGAGTTAGATTGATAATAATAAGAGTAATGAGTATAGTAGTTGTAGTTCTATCGATCATATCTGCATAATATGGTTAATAATATGAGTTAGATTGATAACAGTGCGTGTAATAAGTATAGTAATTGTCGTTCTATCAATCATATAAGCATAATATGGCTAATAATACGAGTTAGATTGATAATAATAAGAGTAATAAGTATAGTAATTATCGTTCTACCGATCATACAAGAATAATATGGCTAATAATATGAGTTAGATTGATAATAATAAGACTAATAACTATAGTAATTGTCGTTCTATCGATCATATAAGCATAATACGGCTAATAATATGAGTCAGATTGATAATAATAAGAGTAATAAGTATAGTAATTGTCGTTCTATCGATCATATCTGCATAATATGGTTAATAATATGAGTTAGATTGATAACAGTGAGTGTAATAAGTATAGTAATTGTCGTTCTATCGATCATATAAGCATAATATGGCTAATAATATGAGTTAGATTGATAATAATAAGAGTAATGAGTATAGTAATTGTCGTTCTATCGATCATATAGGCATAATATGGCTAATAATATGAGTTAGATTGATAATAATAAGAGTAATGAGTATAGTAGTTGTAGTTCTATCGATCATATCTGCATAATATGGTTAATAATATGAGTTAGATTGATAACAGTGCGTGTAATAAGTATAGTAATTTTCGTTCTATCGATCATATATGCATAATATGGCTAATAATGTGAGTTAGATTGATAATAATAAGAGTAATGAGTATAGTAGTTGTAGTTCTATCGATCATATCTGCATAATATGGTTAATAATATGAGTTAGATTGATAATAATAAGAGAAATAAGTATAGTAATTGTAGTTCTACCGATCATATAAGCATAATATGGCTAATAATATGAGTTAGATTGATAATAATAAGAGTAAAAAGAATAGTAATTGTCGTTCTATCGATCATATAAGCATAATATGGCTAATAATACGAGTTAGATTGATAATAATAAGACTAATAAGTATAGTAATTGTCGTTCTATCGATCATATATGCATAATATGGCTAATAATGTGAGTTAGATTGATAATAATAAGAGTAATGAGTATAGTAATTGTCGTTCTATCGATCATATAAGCATAATATGGCTAATAATATGAGTCAGATTGATAATAATAAGAGTAATAAGTACAGTAATTGTCGTTCTATCGATCATATCTGCATAATATGGTTAATAATATGAGTTAGATTAATAACAGTGAGTGTAATAAGTATAGTAATTGTCGTTCTACCGATCATACAAGCATAATATGGCTAATAATATGAGTCAGATTGATAATAATAAGAGTAATAAGTATAGTAATTGTCGTTCTATCGATCATATAAGCATAATATTGCTAATAATATGAGTTAGATTGATAATAATAAGAGTAATGAGTATAGTAGTTGTAGTTCTATCGATCATATCTGCATAATATGGTTAATAATATGAGTTAGATTGATAATAATAAGAGAAATAAGTATAGTAATTGTAGTTCTACCGATCATATAAGCATAATATGGCTAATAATATGAGTTAGATTGATAATAATAAGAGTAAAAAGAATAGTAATTGTCGTTCTATCGATCATATAAGCATAATATGGCTAATAATACGAGTTAGATTGATAATAATAAGACTAATAAGTATAGTAATTGTCGTTCTATCGATCATATATGCATAATATGGCTAATAATGTGAGTTAGATTGATAACAATAAGAGTAATGAGCATAGTAGTTGTCGTTCTATCGATCATATAAGCATAATATGGCTAACAATATGAGTCAGATTGATAATAATAAGAGTAATAAGTATAGTAATTGTCGTTCTATCGATCATACAAGCATAATATGGCTAATAATATGAGTCAGATTGATAATAATAAGAGTAATAAGTATAGTAATTGTCGTTCTATCGATCATATAAGCATAATATTGCTAATAATATGAGTTAGATTGATAATAATAAGAGTAATGAGTATAGTTATTGTCGTTCTATCGATCATGTAAGCATAGTATGGCTAATAACATGAGTTAGATTGATAATAATAAGAGTAATAAGTATAGTAATTGTCGTTCTATCGATCACATAAGCATAATATGGCTAATAATACGAGTTAGATTGATAGTAATAACAGTAATGAGTATAGTAGTTGTAGTTCTATCGATCATATCTGCATAATATGGTTAATAATATGAGTTAGATTGATAACAGTGAGTGTAATAAGTATAGTAATTGTCGTTCTATCAATCATATAAGCATAATATGGCCAATAATATGTGTTAGATAGGTAATAATAAGAGTAGTAAGTATAGTAATTGTCGTTCTATCGATCATATATGCATAATATGGCTAATAATGTGAGTTAGATTGATAATAATAAGAGTAATGAGTATAGTAGTTGTAGTTCTATCGATCATATCTGCATAATATGGTTAATAATATGAGTTAGATTGATAATAATAAGAGAAATAAGTATAGTAATTGTAGTTCTACCGATCATATAAGCATAATATGGCTAATAATATGAGTTAGATTGATAATAATAAGAGTAAAAAGAATAGTAATTGTCGTTCTATCGATCATATAAGCATAATATGGCTAATAATACGAGTTAGATTGATAATAATAAGACTAATAAGTATAGTAGTTGTCGTTCTATCGATCATATATGCATAATATGGCTAATAATGTGAGTTAGATTGATAATAATAAGAGTAATGAGTATAGTAATTGTCGTTCTATCGATCATATAAGCATAATATTGCTAATAATATGAGTTAGATTGATAATAATAAGAGTAATGAGTATAGTTATTGTCGTTCTATCGATCATGTAAGCATAGTATGGCTAATAACATGAGTTAGATTGATAATAATAAGAGTAATAAGTATAGCAATTGTCGTTCTATCGATCACATAAGCATAATATGGCTAATAATATGAGTTAGATTGATAGTAATAACAGTAGCGAGTATAGTAATTGTCGTTCTATCGATCATATAAGCATAATATGGCTAATAATATGAGTTAGATTGATAACAATAAGAGTAATGAGTATAGTAATTGTCGTTCTATCGATCATATAAGCATAATATGGCGAATAATATGAGTTAGATTGATAATAATAAGAGTAATGAGTATAGTAGTTGTAGTTCTATCGATCATATAAGCATAGTATGGCTAATAATATGAGTTAGATTGATAGTAATAACAGTAGTGAGTATAGTAATTGTCGTTCTATCGATCATATAAGCATAATATGGCTAATAATATGAGTTAGATTGATAATAATAAGAGTAATGAGTATAGTAATTGTCGTTCTATCGATCATATAAGCATAATATGGCTAATAATATGAGTTAGATTGATAACAATAAGAGTAATGAGTATAGTAATTGTCGTTCTATCGATCATATAAGCATAATATGGCTAATAATATGAGATAGATTGATAATAATAAGAGTAATAAGTATAGTAATTATCGTTCTACCGATCATACAAGCATAATATTGCTAATAATATGAGTTAGATTGATAATAATAAGAGTAATGAGTATAGTTATTGTCGTTCTATCGATCATGTAAGCATAGTATGGCTAATAACATTAGTTAGATTGATAATAATAAGAGTAATAAGTATAGTAATTATCGTTCTATCGATCACATAAGCATAATATGGCTAATAATATGAGTTAGATTGATAGTAATAGCAGTAGTGAGTATAGTAATTGTCGTTCTATCGATCATATAAGCATAATATGGCTAATAATGTGAGTTAGATAGATAATAATAAGAGTAATGAGTATAGTAATTGTCGTTCTATCGATCATATAAGCATAATATGGCTAATAAAATGAGTTAGATTGATAATAATAAGAGTAATGAGTATAGTAGTTGTAGTTCTATCGATCATATCTGCATAATATGGTTAATAATATGAGTTAGATTGATAACAGTGAGTGTAATAAGTGTAGTAATTGTCGTTCTATCAATCATATAAGCATAATATGGCTAATAATATGTGTTAGATTGATAATAATAAGAGTAATGAGTATAGTAGTTGTAGTTCTATCGATCATATCTGTATAATATGGTTAATAATATGAGTCAGATTGATAATAATAAGAGTAATAAGTATAGTAATTGTCGTTCTATCGATCATATCTGCATAATATGGTTAATAATATGAGTTAGATTGATAACAGTGAGTGTAATAAGTATAGTAATTGTCGTTCTATCGATCATATAAGCATAATATGGCTAATAATATGAGTTAGATTGATAATAATAAGAGTAATGAGTATAGTAATTGTCGTTCTATCGATCATGTAAGCATAGTATGGCTAATAACATGAGTTAGATTGATAATAATAAGAGTAATAAGTATAGTAATTATCGTTCTATCGATCACATAAGCATAATATGGCTAATAATATGAGTTAGATTGATAGTAATAGCAGTAGTGAGTATAGTAATTGTCGTTCTATCGATCATATAAGCATAATATGGCTAATAATGTGAGTTAGATTGATAATAATAAGAGTAATGAGTATAGTAATTGTCGTTCTATCGATCATATAAGCCTAATATGGCTAATAAAATGAGTTAGATTGATAATAATATGAGTAATGAGTATAGTAGTTGTAGTTCTATCGATCATATCTGCATAATATGGTTAATAATATGAGTTAGATTGATAACAGTGAGTGTAATAAGTATAGTAATTGTCGTTCTATCAATCATATAAGCATAATATGGCTAATAATATGTGCTAGATTGATAATAATAAGAGTAATGAGTATAGTAGTTGTAGTTCTATCGATCATATCTGTATAATATGGTTAATAATATGAGTTAGATTGATAATAATAAGAGTAATAAGTATAGTAATTATCGTTCTACCGATCATACAAGCATAATATGGCTAATCATATGAGTTAGATTGATAATAATAAGAGTAATGAGTATAGTAGTTGTAGTTCTATCGATCATATAAGCATAGTATGGCTAATAATATGAGTTAGATTGATAATAATAAGAGTAATAAGTATAGTAATTGTCGTTCTATCGATCACATAAGCATAATATGGCTAATAATACGAGTTAGATTGATAGTAATAACAGTAGTGAGTATAGTAATTGTCGTTCTATCGATCATATAAGCATAATATGGCTAATAATATGAGTTAGATTGATAACAATAAGAGTAACGAGTATAGTAATTGTCGTTCTATCGATCATATAAGCATAATATGGCTAATAATACGAGTTAGATTGATAATAATAAGAGTAATAAGTATAGTAATTATCGTTCTACCGATCATACAAGCATAATATGGCTAATAATATGAGTTAGATTGATAATAATAAGACTAATAACTATAGTAATTGTCGTTCTATCGATCATATAAGCATAATACGGCTAATAATATGAGTCAGATTGATAATAATAAGAGTAATAAGTATAGTAATTGTCGTTCTATCGATCATATCTGCATAATATGGTTAATAATATGAGTTAGATTGATAACAGTGAGTGTAATAAGTATAGTAATTGTCGTTCTATCGATCATATAAGCATAATATGGCTAATAATATGAGTTAGATTGATAATAATAAGAGTAATGAGTATAGTAGTTGTAGTTCTATCGATCATATCTGCATAATATGGTTAATAATATGAGTTAGATTGATAACAGTGCGTGTAATAAGTATAGTAATTGTCGTTCTATCAATCATATAAGCATAATATGGCTAATAATACGAGTTAGATTGATAATAATAAGAATAATAAGTATAGTAATTATCGTTCTACCGATCATACAAGAATAATATGGCTAATAATATGAGTTAGATTGATAATAATAAGACTAATAACTATAGTAATTGTCGTTCTATCGATCATATAAGCATAATACGGCTAATAATATGAGTCAGATTGATAATAATAAGAGTAATAAGTATAGTAATTGTCGTTCTATCGATCATATCTGCATAATATGGTTAATAATATGAGTTAGATTGATAACAGTGAGTGTAATAAGTATAGTAATTGTCGTTCTATCGATCATATAAGCATAATATGGCTAATAATATGAGTTAGATTGATAATAATAAGAGTAATGAGTATAGTAATTGTCGTTCTATCGATCATATAGGCATAATATGGCTAATAATATGAGTTAGATTGATAATAATAAGAGTAATGAGTATAGTAGTTGTAGTTCTATCGATCATATCTGCATAATATGGTTAATAATATGAGTTAGATTGATAACAGTGCGTGTAATAAGTATAGTAATTTTCGTTCTATCGATCATATATGCATAATATGGCTAATAATGTGAGTTAGATTGATAATAATAAGAGTAATGAGTATAGTAGTTGTAGTTCTATCGATCATATCTGCATAATATGGTTAATAATATGAGTTAGATTGATAATAATAAGAGAAATAAGTATAGTAATTGTAGTTCTACCGATCATATAAGCATAATATGGCTAATAATATGAGTTAGATTGATAATAATAAGAGTAAAAAGAATAGTAATTGTCGTTCTATCGATCATATAAGCATAATATGGCTAATAATACGAGTTAGATTGATAATAATAAGACTAATAAGTATAGTAATTGTCGTTCTATCGATCATATATGCATAATATGGCTAATAATGTGAGTTAGATTGATAATAATAAGAGTAATGAGTATAGTAATTGTCGTTCTATCGATCATATAAGCATAATATGGCTAATAATATGAGTCAGATTGATAATAATAAGAGTAATAAGTACAGTAATTGTCGTTCTATCGATCATATCTGCATAATATGGTTAATAATATGAGTTAGATTAATAACAGTGAGTGTAATAAGTATAGTAATTGTCGTTCTACCGATCATACAAGCATAATATGGCTAATAATATGAGTCAGATTGATAATAATAAGAGTAATAAGTATAGTAATTGTCGTTCTATCGATCATATAAGCATAATATTGCTAATAATATGAGTTAGATTGATAATAATAAGAGTAATGAGTATAGTAGTTGTAGTTCTATCGATCATATCTGCATAATATGGTTAATAATATGAGTTAGATTGATAATAATAAGAGAAATAAGTATAGTAATTGTAGTTCTACCGATCATATAAGCATAATATGGCTAATAATATGAGTTAGATTGATAATAATAAGAGTAAAAAGAATAGTAATTGTCGTTCTATCGATCATATAAGCATAATATGGCTAATAATACGAGTTAGATTGATAATAATAAGACTAATAAGTATAGTAATTGTCGTTCTATCGATCATATATGCATAATATGGCTAATAATGTGAGTTAGATTGATAACAATAAGAGTAATGAGCATAGTAGTTGTCGTTCTATCGATCATATAAGCATAATATGGCTAACAATATGAGTCAGATTGATAATAATAAGAGTAATAAGTATAGTAATTGTCGTTCTATCGATCATACAAGCATAATATGGCTAATAATATGAGTCAGATTGATAATAATAAGAGTAATAAGTATAGTAATTGTCGTTCTATCGATCATATAAGCATAATATTGCTAATAATATGAGTTAGATTGATAACAATAAGAGTAACGAGTATAGTAATTGTCGTTCTATCGATCATATAAGCATAATATGGCTAATAATACGAGTTAGATTGATAATAATAAGAGTAATAAGTATAGTAATTATCGTTCTACCGATCATACAAGCATAATATGGCTAATAATATGAGTTAGATTGATAATAATAAGACTAATAACTATAGTAATTGTCGTTCTATCGATCATATAAGCATAATACGGCTAATAATATGAGTCAGATTGATAATAATAAGAGTAATAAGTATAGTAATTGTCGTTCTATCGATCATATCTGCATAATATGGTTAATAATATGAGTTAGATTGATAACAGTGAGTGTAATAAGTATAGTAATTGTCGTTCTATCGATCATATAAGCATAATATGGCTAATAATATGAGTTAGATTGATAATAATAACAGTAATGAGTATAGTAATTGTCGTTCTATCGATCATATAGGCATAATATGGCTAATAATATGAGTTAGATTGATAATAATAAGAGTAATGAGTATAGTAGTTGTAGTTCTATCGATCATATCTGCATAATATGGTTAATAATATGAGTTAGATTGATAACAGTGAGTGTAATAAGTATAGTAATTGTCGTTCTATCAATCATATAAGCATAATATGGCCAATAATATGTGTTAGATAGGTAATAATAAGAGTAGTAAGTATAGTAATTGTCGTTCTATCGATCATATATGCATAATATGGCTAATAATGTGAGTTAGATTGATAATAATAAGAGTAATGAGTATAGTAGTTGTAGTTCTATCGATCATATCTGCATAATATGGTTAATAATATGAGTTAGATTGATAATAATAAGAGAAATAAGTATAGTAATTGTAGTTCTACCGATCATATAAGCATAATATGGCTAATAATATGAGTTAGATTGATAATAATAAGAGTAAAAAGAATAGTAATTGTCGTTCTATCGATCATATAAGCATAATATGGCTAATAATACGAGTTAGATTGATAATAATAAGACTAATAAGTATAGTAATTGTCGTTCTATCGATCATATATGCATAATATGGCTAATAATGTGAGTTAGATTGATAATAATAAGAGTAATGAGTATAGTAATTGTCGTTCTATCGATCATATAAGCATAATATTGCTAATAATATGAGTTAGATTGATAATAATAAGAGTAATGAGTATAGTTATTGTCGTTCTATCGATCATGTAAGCATAGTATGGCTAATAACATGAGTTAGATTGATAATAATAAGAGTAATAAGTATAGCAATTGTCGTTCTATCGATCACATAAGCATAATATGGCTAATAATATGAGTTAGATTGATAGTAATAACAGTAGTGAGTATAGTAATTGTCGTTCTATCGATCATATAAGCATAATATGGCTAATAATATGAGTTAGATTGATAACAATAAGAGTAATGAGTATAGTAATTGTCGTTCTATCGATCACATAAGCATAATATGGCTAATAATATGAGTTAGATTGATAGTAATAACAGTAGTGAGTATAGTAATTGTCGTTCTATCGATCATATAAGCATAATATGGCTAATAATATGAGTTAGATTGATAGTAATAACAGTAGTGAGTATAGTAATTGTCGTTCTATCGATCATATAAGCATAATATGGCTAATAATATGAGTTAAATTGATAATAATAAGAGTAATGAGTATAGTAATTGTCGTTCTATCGATCATATAAGCATAATATGGCTAATAATATGAGTTAGATTGATAACAATAAGAGTAATGAGTATAGTAATTGTAGTTCTATCGATCATATAAGCATAATATGGCTAATAATATGAGATAGATTGATAATAATAAGAGTAATGAGTATAGTTATTGTCGTTCTATCGATCATGTAAGCATAGTATGGCTAATAACATGAGTTAGATTGATAATAATAAGAGTAATAAGTATAGTAATTATCGTTCTATCGATCACATAAGCATAATATGGCTAATAATATGAGTTAGATTGATAGTAATAGCAGTAGTGAGTATAGTAATTGTCGTTCTATCGATCATATAAGCATAATATGGCTAATAATGTGAGTTAGATTGATAATAATAAGAGTAATGAGTATAGTAATTGTCGTTCTATCGATCATATAAGCATAATATGGCTAATAAAATGAGTTAGATTGATAATAATATGAGTAATGAGTATAGTAGTTGTAGTTCTATCGATCATATCTGCATAATATGGTTAATAATATGAGTTAGATTGATAACAGTGAGTGTAATAAGTATAGTAATTGTCGTTCTATCAATCATATAAGCATAATATGGCTAATAATATGTGCTAGATTGATAATAATAAGAGTAATGAGTATAGTAGTTGTAGTTCTATCGATCATATCTGTATAATATGGTTAATAATATGAGTTAGATTGATAATAATAAGAGTAATAAGTATAGTAATTATCGTTCTACCGATCATACAAGCATAATATGGCTAATCATATGAGTTAGATTGATAATAATAAGAGTAATGAGTATAGTAGTTGTAGTTCTATCGATCATATAAGCATAGTATGGCTAATAATATGAGTTAGATTGATAATAATAAGAGTAATAAGTATAGTAATTGTCGTTCTATCGATCACATAAGCATAATATGGCTAATAATACGAGTTAGATTGATAGTAATAACAGTAGTGAGTATAGTAATTGTCGTTCTATCGATCATATAAGCATAATATGGCTAATAATATGAGTTAGATTGATAACAATAAGAGTAACGAGTATAGTAATTGTCGTTCTATCGATCATATAAGCATAATATGGCTAATAATACGAGTTAGATTGATAATAATAAGAGTAATAAGTATAGTAATTATCGTTCTACCGATCATACAAGCATAATATGGCTAATAATATGAGTTAGATTGATAATAATAAGACTAATAACTATAGTAATTGTCGTTCTATCGATCATATAAGCATAATACGGCTAATAATATGAGTCAGATTGATAATAATAAGAGTAATAAGTATAGTAATTGTCGTTCTATCGATCATATCTGCATAATATGGTTAATAATATGAGTTAGATTGATAACAGTGAGTGTAATAAGTATAGTAATTGTCGTTCTATCGATCATATAAGCATAATATGGCTAATAATATGAGTTAGATTGATAATAATAAGAGTAATGAGTATAGTAATTGTCGTTCTATCGATCATATAGGCATAATATGGCTAATAATATGAGTTAGATTGATAATAATAAGAGTAATGAGTATAGTAGTTGTAGTTCTATCGATCATATCTGCATAATATGGTTAATAATATGAGTTAGATTGATAACAGTGCGTGTAATAAGTATAGTAATTGTCGTTCTATCAATCATATAAGCATAATATGGCTAATAATACGAGTTAGATTGACAATAATAAGAGTAATAAGTATAGTAATTATCGTTCTACCGATCATACAAGAATAATATGGCTAATAATATGAGTTAGATTGATAATAATAAGACTAATAACTATAGTAATTGTCGTTCTATCGATCATATAAGCATAATACGGCTAATAATATGAGTCAGATTGATAATAATAAGAGTAATAAGTATAGTAATTGTCGTTCTATCGATCATATCTGCATAATATGGTTAATAATATGAGTTAGATTGATAACAGTGAGTGTAATAAGTATAGTAATTGTCGTTCTATCGATCATATAAGCATAATATGGCTAATAATATGAGTTAGATTGATAATAATAAGAGTAATGAGTATAGTAATTGTCGTTCTATCGATCATATAGGCATAATATGGCTAATAATATGAGTTAGATTGATAATAATAAGAGTAATGAGTATAGTAGTTGTAGTTCTATCGATCATATCTGCATAATATGGTTAATAATATGAGTTAGATTGATAACAGTGCGTGTAATAAGTATAGTAATTTTCGTTCTATCGATCATATATGCATAATATGGCTAATAATGTGAGTTAGATTGATAATAATAAGAGTAATGAGTATAGTAGTTGTAGTTCTATCGATCATATCTGCATAATATGGTTAATAATATGAGTTAGATTGATAATAATAAGAGAAATAAGTATAGTAATTGTAGTTCTACCGATCATATAAGCATAATATGGCTAATAATATGAGTTAGATTGATAATAATAAGAGTAAAAAGAATAGTAATTGTCGGTCTATCGATCATATAAGCATAATATGGCTAATAATACGAGTTAGATTGATAATAATAAGACTAATAAGTATAGTAATTGTCGTTCTATCGATCATATATGCATAATATGGCTAATAATGTGAGTTAGATTGATAATAATAAGAGTAATGAGTATAGTAATTGTCGTTCTATCGATCATATAAGCATAATATGGCTAATAATATGAGTTAGATTGATAATAATAAGTGTAATGAGTATAGTAGTTGTAGTTCTATCGATCATATCTGCATAATATGGTTAATAATATGAGTTAGATTGATAACAGTGAGTGTAATAAGTATAGTAATTGTCGTTCTATCAATCATATAAGCATAATATGGCCAATAATATGTGTTAGATAGGTAATAATAAGAGTAGTAAGTATAGTAATTGTCGTTCTATCGATCATATATGCATAATATGGCTAATAATGTGAGTTAGATTGATAATAATAAGAGTAATGAGTATAGTAGTTGTAGTTCTATCGATCATATCTGCATAATATGGTTAATAATATGAGTTAGATTGATAATAATAAGAGAAATAAGTATAGTAATTGTAGTTCTACCGATCATATAAGCATAATATGGCTAATAATATGAGTTAGATTGATAATAATAAGAGTAAAAAGAATAGTAATTGTCGTTCTATCGATCATATAAGCATAATATGGCTAATAATACGAGTTAGATTGATAATAATAAGACTAATAAGTATAGTAATTGTCGTTCTATCGATCATATATGCATAATATGGCTAATAATGTGAGTTAGATTGATAATAATAAGAGTAATGAGTATAGTAATTGTCGTTCTATCGATCATATAAGCATAATATTGCTAATAATATGAGTTAGATTGATAATAATAAGAGTAATGAGTATAGTTATTGTCGTTCTATCGATCATGTAAGCATAGTATGGCTAATAACATGAGTTAGATTGATAATAATAAGAGTAATAAGTATAGCAATTGTCGTTCTATCGATCACATAAGCATAATATGGCTAATAATATGAGTTAGATTGATAGTAATAACAGTAGTGAGTATAGTAATTGTCGTTCTATCGATCATATAAGCATAATATGGCTAATAATATGAGTTAGATTGATAACAATAAGAGTAATGAGTATAGTAATTGTCGTTCTATCGATCATATAAGCATAATATGGCGAATAATATGAGTTAGATTGATAATAATAAGAGTAATGAGTATAGTAGTTGTAGTTCTATCGATCATATAAGCATAGTATGGCTAATAATATGAGTTAGATTGATAGTAATAACAGTAGTGAGTATAGTAATTGTCGTTCTATCGATCATATAAGCATAATATGGCTAATAATATGAGTTAGATTGATAATAATAAGAGTAATGAGTATAGTAATTGTCGTTCTATCGATCATATAAGCATAATATGGCTAATAATATGAGTTAGATTGATAACAATAAGAGTAATGAGTATAGTAATTGTCGTTCTATCGATCATATAAGCATAATATGGCTAATAATATGAGATAGATTGATAATAATAAGAGTAATAAGTATAGTAATTATCGTTCTACCGATCATACAAGCATAATATTGCTAATAATATGAGTTAGATTGATAATAATAAGAGTAATGAGTATAGTTATTGTCGTTCTATCGATCATGTAAGCATAGTATGGCTAATAACATTAGTTAGATTGATAATAATAAGAGTAATAAGTATAGTAATTATCGTTCTATCGATCACATAAGCATAATATGGCTAATAATATGAGTTAGATTGATAGTAATAGCAGTAGTGAGTATAGTAATTGTCGTTCTATCGATCATATAAGCATAATATGGCTAATAATGTGAGTTAGATAGATAATAATAAGAGTAATGAGTATAGTAATTGTCGTTCTATCGATCATATAAGCATAATATGGCTAATAAAATGAGTTAGATTGATAATAATAAGAGTAATGAGTATAGTAGTTGTAGTTCTATCGATCATATCTGCATAATATGGTTAATAATATGAGTTAGATTGATAACAGTGAGTGTAATAAGTGTAGTAATTGTCGTTCTATCAATCATATAAGCATAATATGGCTAATAATATGTGTTAGATTGATAATAATAAGAGTAATGAGTATAGTAGTTGTAGTTCTATCGATCATATCTGTATAATATGGTTAATAATATGAGTCAGATTGATAATAATAAGAGTAATAAGTATAGTAATTGTCGTTCTATCGATCATATCTGCATAATATGGTTAATAATATGAGTTAGATTGATAACAGTGAGTGTAATAAGTATAGTAATTGTCGTTCTATCGATCATATAAGCATAATATGGCTAATAATATGAGTTAGATTGATAATAATAAGAGTAATGAGTATAGTAATTGTCGTTCTATCGATCATGTAAGCATAGTATGGCTAATAACATGAGTTAGATTGATAATAATAAGAGTAATAAGTATAGTAATTATCGTTCTATCGATCACATAAGCATAATATGGCTAATAATATGAGTTAGATTGATAGTAATAGCAGTAGTGAGTATAGTAATTGTCGTTCTATCGATCATATAAGCATAATATGGCTAATAATGTGAGTTAGATTGATAATAATAAGAGTAATGAGTATAGTAATTGTCGTTCTATCGATCATATAAGCATAATATGGCTAATAAAATGAGTTAGATTGATAATAATATGAGTAATGAGTATAGTAGTTGTAGTTCTATCGATCATATCTGCATAATATGGTTAATAATATGAGTTAGATTGATAACAGTGAGTGTAATAAGTATAGTAATTGTCGTTCTATCAATCATATAAGCATAATATGGCTAATAATATGTGCTAGATTGATAATAATAAGAGTAATGAGTATAGTAGTTGTAGTTCTATCGATCATATCTGTATAATATGGTTAATAATATGAGTTAGATTGATAATAATAAGAGTAATAAGTATAGTAATTATCGTTCTACCGATCATACAAGCATAATATGGCTAATCATATGAGTTAGATTGATAATAATAAGAGTAATGAGTATAGTAGTTGTAGTTCTATCGATCATATAAGCATAGTATGGCTAATAATATGAGTTAGATTGATAATAATAAGAGTAATAAGTATAGTAATTGTCGTTCTATCGATCACATAAGCATAATATGGCTAATAATACGAGTTAGATTGATAGTAATAACAGTAGTGAGTATAGTAATTGTCGTTCTATCGATCATATAAGCATAATATGGCTAATAATATGAGTTAGATTGATAACAATAAGAGTAACGAGTATAGTAATTGTCGTTCTATCGATCATATAAGCATAATATGGCTAATAATACGAGTTAGATTGATAATAATAAGAGTAATAAGTATAGTAATTATCGTTCTACCGATCATACAAGCATAATATGGCTAATAATATGAGTTAGATTGATAATAATAAGACTAATAACTATAGTAATTGTCGTTCTATCGATCATATAAGCATAATACGGCTAATAATATGAGTCAGATTGATAATAATAAGAGTAATAAGTATAGTAATTGTCGTTCTATCGATCATATCTGCATAATATGGTTAATAATATGAGTTAGATTGATAACAGTGAGTGTAATAAGTATAGTAATTGTCGTTCTATCGATCATATAAGCATAATATGGCTAATAATATGAGTTAGATTGATAATAATAAGAGTAATGAGTATAGTAATTGTCGTTCTATCGATCATATAGGCATAATATGGTTAATAATATGAGTTAGATTGATAATAATAAGAGTAATGAGTATAGTAGTTGTAGTTCTATCGATCATATCTGCATAATATGGTTAATAATATGAGTTAGATTGATAACAGTGCGTGTAATAAGTATAGTAATTGTCGTTCTATCAATCATATAAGCATAATATGGCTAATAATACGAGTTAGATTGATAATAATAAGAGTAATAAGTATAGTAATTATCGTTCTACCGATCATACAAGAATAATATGGCTAATAATATGAGTTAGATTGATAATAATAAGACTAATAACTATAGTAATTGTCGTTCTATCGATCATATAAGCATAATACGGCTAATAATATGAGTCAGATTGATAATAATAAGAGTAATAAGTATAGTAATTGTCGTTCTATCGATCATATCTGCATAATATGGTTAATAATATGAGTTAGATTGATAACAGTGAGTGTAATAAGTATAGTAATTGTCGTTCTATCGATCATATAAGCATAATATGGCTAATAATATGAGTTAGATTGATAATAATAAGAGTAATGAGTATAGTAATTGTCGTTCTATCGATCATATAGGCATAATATGGCTAATAATATGAGTTAGATTGATAATAATAAGAGTAATGAGTATAGTAGTTGTAGTTCTATCGATCATATCTGCATAATATGGTTAATAATATGAGTTAGATTGATAACAGTGCGTGTAATAAGTATAGTAATTTTCGTTCTATCGATCATATATGCATAATATGGCTAATAATGTGAGTTAGATTGATAATAATAAGAGTAATGAGTATAGTAGTTGTAGTTCTATCGATCATATCTGCATAATATGGTTAATAATATGAGTTAGATTGATAATAATAAGAGAAATAAGTATAGTAATTGTAGTTCTACCGATCATATAAGCATAATATGGCTAATAATATGAGTTAGATTGATAATAATAAGAGTAAAAAGAATAGTAATTGTCGTTCTATCGATCATATAAGCATAATATGGCTAATAATACGAGTTAGATTGATAATAATAAGACTAATAAGTATAGTAATTGTCGTTCTATCGATCATATATGCATAATATGGCTAATAATGTGAGTTAGATTGATAATAATAAGAGTAATGAGTATAGTAATTGTCGTTCTATCGATCATATAAGCATAATATGGCTAATAATATGAGTCAGATTGATAATAATAAGAGTAATAAGTACAGTAATTGTCGTTCTATCGATCATATCTGCATAATATGGTTAATAATATGAGTTAGATTAATAACAGTGAGTGTAATAAGTATAGTAATTGTCGTTCTACCGATCATACAAGCATAATATGGCTAATAATATGAGTCAGATTGATAATAATAAGAGTAATAAGTATAGTAATTGTCGTTCTATCGATCATATAAGCATAATATTGCTAATAATATGAGTTAGATTGATAATAATAAGAGTAATGAGTATAGTAGTTGTAGTTCTATCGATCATATCTGCATAATATGGTTAATAATATGAGTTAGATTGATAATAATAAGAGAAATAAGTATAGTAATTGTAGTTCTACCGATCATATAAGCATAATATGGCTAATAATATGAGTTAGATTGATAATAATAAGAGTAAAAAGAATAGTAATTGTCGTTCTATCGATCATATAAGCATAATATGGCTAATAATACGAGTTAGATTGATAATAATAAGACTAATAAGTATAGTAATTGTCGTTCTATCGATCATATATGCATAATATGGCTAATAATGTGAGTTAGATTGATAACAATAAGAGTAATGAGCATAGTAGATGTCGTTCTATCGATCATATAAGCATAATATGGCTAACAATATGAGTCAGATTGATAATAATAAGAGTAATAAGTATAGTAATTGTCGTTCTATCGATCATACAAGCATAATATGGCTAATAATATGAGTCAGATTGATAATAATAAGAGTAATAAGTATAGTAATTGTCGTTCTATCGATCATATAAGCATAATATTGCTAATAATATGAGTTAGATTGATAATAATAAGAGTAATGAGTATAGTTATTGTCGTTCTATCGATCATGTAAGCATAGTATGGCTAATAACATGAGTTAGATTGATAATAATAAGAGTAATAAGTATAGTAATTGTCGTTCTATCGATCACATAAGCATAATATGGCTAATAATACGAGTTAGATTGATAGTAATAACAGTAGTGAGTATAGTAATTGTCGTTCTATCGATCATATAAGCATAATATGGCTAATAATATGAGTTAGATTGATAACAATAAGAGTAACGAGTATAGTAATTGTCGTTCTATCGATCATATAAGCATAATATGGCTAATAATATGAGTTAGATTGATAATAATAAGAGTAATGAGTATAGTAATTATCGTTCTACCGATCATACAAGCATAATATGGCTAATAATATGAGTTAGATTGATAATAATAAGACTAATAACTATAGTAATTGTCGTTCTATCGATCATATAAGCATAATCCGGCTAATAATATGAGTCAGATTGATAATAATAAGAGTAATAAGTATAGTAATTGTCGTTCTATCGATCATATCTGCATAATACGGTTAATAATATGAGTTAGATTGATAACAGTGAGTGTAATAAGTATAGTAATTGTCGTTCTATCGATCATATAAGCATAATATGGCTAATAATATGAGTTAGATTGATAATAATAAGAGTAATGAGTATAGTAATTGTCGTTCTATCGATCATATAGGCATAATATGGCTAATAATATGAGTTAGATTGATAATAATAAGAGTAATGAGTATAGTAGTTGTAGTTCTATCGATCATATCTGCATAATATGGTTAATAATATGAGTTAGATTGATAACAGTGAGTGTAATAAGTATAGTAATTGTCGTTCTATCGATCATACAAGCATAATATGGCTAATAATATGAGTCAGATTGATAATAATAAGAGTAATAAGTATAGTAATTGTCGTTCTATCGATCATATAAGCATAATATTGCTAATAATATGAGTTAGATTGATAATAATAAGAGTAATGAGTATAGTTATTGTCGTTCTATCGATCATGTAAGCATAGTATGGCTAATAACATGAGTTAGATTGATAATAATAAGAGTAATAAGTATAGTAATTGTCGTTCTATCGATCACATAAGCATAATATGGCTAATAATACGAGTTAGATTGATAGTAATAACAGTAGTGAGTATAGTAATTGTCGTTCTATCGATCATATAAGCATAATATGGCTAATAATATGAGTTAGATTGATAACAATAAGAGTAACGAGTATAGTAATTGTCGTTCTATCGATCATATAAGCATAATATGGCTAATAATACGAGTTAGATTGATAATAATAAGAGTAATAAGTATAGTAATTATCGTTCTACCGATCATACAAGCATAATATGGCTAATAATATGAGTTAGATTGATAATAATAAGACTAATAACTATAGTAATTGTCGTTCTATCGATCATATAAGCATAATACGGCTAATAATATGAGTCAGATTGATAATAATAAGAGTAATAAGTATAGTAATTGTCGTTCTATCGATCATATCTGCATAATATGGTTAATAATATGAGTTAGATTGATAACAGTGAGTGTAATAAGTATAGTAATTGTCGTTCTATCGATCATATAAGCATAATATGGCTAATAATATGAGTTAGATTGATAATAATAAGAGTAATGAGTATAGTAATTGTCGTTCTATCGATCATATAGGCATAATATGGCTAATAATATGAGTTAGATTGATAATAATAAGAGTAATGAGTATAGTAGTTGTAGTTCTATCGATCATATCTGCATAATATGGTTAATAATATGAGTTAGATTGATAACAGTGAGTGTAATAAGTATAGTAATTGTCGTTCTATCAATCATATAAGCATAATATGGCCAATAATATGTGTTAGATAGGTAATAATAAGAGTAGTAAGTATAGTAATTGTCGTTCTATCGATCATATATGCATAATATGGCTAATAATGTGAGTTAGATTGATAATAATAAGAGTAATGAGTATAGTAGTTGTAGTTCTATCGATCATATCTGCATAATATGGTTAATAATATGAGTTAGATTGATAATAATAAGAGAAATAAGTATAGTAATTGTAGTTCTACCGATCATATAAGCATAATATGGCTAATAATATGAGTTAGATTGATAATAATAAGAGTAAAAAGAATAGTAATTGTCGTTCTATCGATCATATAAGCATAATATGGCTAATAATACGAGTTAGATTGATAATAATAAGACTAATAAGTATAGTAATTGTCGTTCTATCGATCATATATGCATAATATGGCTAATAATGTGAGTTAGATTGATAATAATAAGAGTAATGAGTATAGTAATTGTCGTTCTATCGATCATATAAGCATAATATTGCTAATAATATGAGTTAGATTGATAATAATAAGAGTAATGAGTATAGTTATTGTCGTTCTATCGATCATGTAAGCATAGTATGGCTAATAACATGAGTTAGATTGATAATAATAAGAGTAATAAGTATAGCAATTGTCGTTCTATCGATCACATAAGCATAATATGGCTAATAATATGAGTTAGATTGATAGTAATAACAGTAGTGAGTATAGTAATTGTCGTTCTATCGATCATATAAGCATAATATGGCTAATAATATGAGTTAGATTGATAACAATAAGAGTAATGAGTATAGTAATTGTCGTTCTATCGATCATATAAGCATAATATGGCGAATAATATGAGTTAGATTGATAATAATAAGAGTAATGAGTATAGTAGTTGTAGTTCTATCGATCATATAAGCATAGTATGGCTAATAATATGAGTTAGATTGATAGTAATAACAGTAGTGAGTATAGTAATTGTCGTTCTATCGATCATATAAGCATAATATGGCTAATAATATGAGTTAGATTGATAATAATAAGAGTAATGAGTATAGTAATTGTCGTTCTATCGATCATATAAGCATAATATGGCTAATAATATGAGTTAGATTGATAACAATAAGAGTAATGAGTATAGTAATTGTCGTTCTATCGATCATATAAGCATAATATGGCTAATAATATGAGATAGATTGATAATAATAAGAGTAATAAGTATAGTAATTATCGTTCTACCGATCATACAAGCATAATATTGCTAATAATATGAGTTAGATTGATAATAATAAGAGTAATGAGTATAGTTATTGTCGTTCTATCGATCATGTAAGCATAGTATGGCTAATAACATTAGTTAGATTGATAATAATAAGAGTAATAAGTATAGTAATTATCGTTCTATCGATCACATAAGCATAATATGGCTAATAATATGAGTTAGATTGATAGTAATAGCAGTAGTGAGTATAGTAATTGTCGTTCTATCGATCATATAAGCATAATATGGCTAATAATGTGAGTTAGATAGATAATAATAAGAGTAATGAGTATAGTAATTGTCGTTCTATCGATCATATAAGCATAATATGGCTAATAAAATGAGTTAGATTGATAATAATAAGAGTAATGAGTATAGTAGTTGTAGTTCTATCGATCATATCTGCATAATATGGTTAATAATATGAGTTAGATTGATAACAGTGAGTGTAATAAGTGTAGTAATTGTCGTTCTATCAATCATATAAGCATAATATGGCTAATAATATGTGTTAGATTGATAATAATAAGAGTAATGAGTATAGTAGTTGTAGTTCTATCGATCATATCTGTATAATATGGTTAATAATATGAGTCAGATTGATAATAATAAGAGTAATAAGTATAGTAATTGTCGTTCTATCGATCATATCTGCATAATATGGTTAATAATATGAGTTAGATTGATAACAGTGAGTGTAATAAGTATAGTAATTGTCGTTCTATCGATCATATAAGCATAATATGGCTAATAATATGAGTTAGATTGATAATAATAAGAGTAATGAGTATAGTAATTGTCGTTCTATCGATCATGTAAGCATAGTATGGCTAATAACATGAGTTAGATTGATAATAATAAGAGTAATAAGTATAGTAATTATCGTTCTATCGATCACATAAGCATAATATGGCTAATAATATGAGTTAGATTGATAGTAATAGCAGTAGTGAGTATAGTAATTGTCGTTCTATCGATCATATAAGCATAATATGGCTAATAATGTGAGTTAGATTGATAATAATAAGAGTAATGAGTATAGTAATTGTCGTTCTATCGATCATATAAGCATAATATGGCTAATAAAATGAGTTAGATTGATAATAATATGAGTAATGAGTATAGTAGTTGTAGTTCTATCGATCATATCTGCATAATATGGTTAATAATATGAGTTAGATTGATAACAGTGAGTGTAATAAGTATAGTAATTGTCGTTCTATCAATCATATAAGCATAATATGGCTAATAATATGTGCTAGATTGATAATAATAAGAGTAATGAGTATAGTAGTTGTAGTTCTATCGATCATATCTGTATAATATGGTTAATAATATGAGTTAGATTGATAATAATAAGAGTAATAAGTATAGTAATTATCGTTCTACCGATCATACAAGCATAATATGGCTAATCATATGAGTTAGATTGATAATAATAAGAGTAATGAGTATAGTAGTTGTAGTTCTATCGATCATATAAGCATAGTATGGCTAATAATATGAGTTAGATTGATAATAATAAGAGTAATAAGTATAGTAATTGTCGTTCTATCGATCACATAAGCATAATATGGCTAATAATACGAGTTAGATTGATAGTAATAACAGTAGTGAGTATAGTAATTGTCGTTCTATCGATCATATAAGCATAATATGGCTAATAATATGAGTTAGATTGATAACAATAAGAGTAACGAGTATAGTAATTGTCGTTCTATCGATCATATAAGCATAATATGGCTAATAATACGAGTTAGATTGATAATAATAAGAGTAATAAGTATAGTAATTATCGTTCTACCGATCATACAAGCATAATATGGCTAATAATATGAGTTAGATTGATAATAATAAGACTAATAACTATAGTAATTGTCGTTCTATCGATCATATAAGCATAATACGGCTAATAATATGAGTCAGATTGATAATAATAAGAGTAATAAGTATAGTAATTGTCGTTCTATCGATCATATCTGCATAATATGGTTAATAATATGAGTTAGATTGATAACAGTGAGTGTAATAAGTATAGTAATTGTCGTTCTATCGATCATATAAGCATAATATGGCTAATAATATGAGTTAGATTGATAATAATAAGAGTAATGAGTATAGTAATTGTCGTTCTATCGATCATATAGGCATAATATGGCTAATAATATGAGTTAGATTGATAATAATAAGAGTAATGAGTATAGTAGTTGTAGTTCTATCAATCATATCTGCATAATATGGTTAATAATATGAGTTAGATTGATAACAGTGCGTGTAATAAGTATAGTAATTGTCGTTCTATCAATCATATAAGCATAATATGGCTAATAATACGAGTTAGATTGATAATAATAAGAGTAATAAGTATAGTAATTATCGTTCTACCGATCATACAAGAATAATATGGCTAATAATATGAGTTAGATTGATAATAATAAGACTAATAACTATAGTAATTGTCGTTCTATCGATCATATAAGCATAATACGGCTAATAATATGAGTCAGATTGATAATAATAAGAGTAATAAGTATAGTAATTGTCGTTCTATCGATCATATCTGCATAATATGGTTAATAATATGAGTTAGATTGATAACAGTGAGTGTAATAAGTATAGTAATTGTCGTTCTATCGATCATATAAGCATAATATGGCTAATAATATGAGTTAGATTGATAATAATAAGAGTAATGAGTATAGTAATTGTCGTTCTATCGATCATATAGGCATAATATGGCTAATAATATGAGTTAGATTGATAATAATAAGAGTAATGAGTATAGTAGTTGTAGTTCTATCGATCATATCTGCATAATATGGTTAATAATATGAGTTAGATTGATAACAGTGCGTGTAATAAGTATAGTAATTTTCGTTCTATCGATCATATATGCATAATATGGCTAATAATGTGAGTTAGATTGATAATAATAAGAGTAATGAGTATAGTAGTTGTAGTTCTATCGATCATATCTGCATAATATGGTTAATAATATCAGTTAGATTGATAATAATAAGAGAAATAAGTATAGTAATTGTAGTTCTACCGATCATATAAGCATAATATGGCTAATAATATGAGTTAGATTGATAATAATAAGAGTAAAAAGAATAGTAATTGTCGTTCTATCGATCATATAAGCATAATATGGCTAATAATACGAGTTAGATTGATAATAATAAGACTAATAAGTATAGTAATTGTCGTTCTATCGATCATATATGCATAATATGGCTAATAATGTGAGTTAGATTGATAATAATAAGAGTAATGAGTATAGTAATTGTCGTTCTATCGATCATATAAGCATAATATGGCTAATAATATGAGTCAGATTGATAATAATAAGAGTAATAAGTACAGTAATTGTCGTTCTATCGATCATATCTGCATAATATGGTTAATAATATGAGTTAGATTAATAACAGTGAGTGTAATAAGTATAGTAATTGTCGTTCTACCGATCATACAAGCATAATATGGCTAATAATATGAGTCAGATTGATAATAATAAGAGTAATAAGTATAGTAATTGTCGTTCTATCGATCATATAAGCATAATATTGCTAATAATATGAGTTAGATTGATAATAATAAGAGTAATGAGTATAGTAGTTGTAGTTCTATCGATCATATCTGCATAATATGGTTAATAATATGAGTTAGATTGATAATAATAAGAGAAATAAGTATAGTAATTGTAGTTCTACCGATCATATAAGCATAATATGGCTAATAATATGAGTTAGATTGATAATAATAAGAGTAAAAAGAATAGTAATTGTCGTTCTATCGATCATATAAGCATAATATGGCTAATAATACGAGTTAGATTGATAATAATAAGACTAATAAGTATAGTAATTGTCGTTCTATCGATCATATATGCATAATATGGCTAATAATGTGAGTTAGATTGATAACAATAAGAGTAATGAGCATAGTAGTTGTCGTTCTATCGATCATATAAGCATAATATGGCTAACAATATGAGTCAGATTGATAATAATAAGAGTAATAAGTATAGTAATTGTCGTTCTATCGATCATACAAGCATAATATGGCTAATAATATGAGTCAGATTGATAATAATAAGAGTAATAAGTATAGTAATTGTCGTTCTATCGATCATATAAGCATAATATTGCTAATAATATGAGTTAGATTGATAATAATAAGAGTAATGAGTATAGTTATTGTCGTTCTATCGATCATGTAAGCATAGTATGGCTAATAACATGAGTTAGATTGATAATAATAAGAGTAATAAGTATAGTAATTGTCGTTCTATCGATCACATAAGCATAATATGGCTAATAATACGAGTTAGATTGATAGTAATAACAGTAGTGAGTATAGTAATTGTCGTTCTATCGATCATATAAGCATAATATGGCTAATAATATGAGTTAGATTGATAACAATAAGAGTAACGAGTATAGTAATTGTCGTTCTATCGATCATATAAGCATAATATGGCTAATAATATGAGTTAGATTGATAATAATAAGAGTAATGAGTATAGTAATTATCGTTCTACCGATCATACAAGCATAATATGGCTAATAATATGAGTTAGATTGATAATAATAAGACTAATAACTATAGTAATTGTCGTTCTATCGATCATATAAGCATAATACGGCTAATAATATGAGTCAGATTGATAATAATAAGAGTAATAAGTATAGTAATTGTCGTTCTATCGATCATATCTGCATAATATGGTTAATAATATGAGTTAGATTGATAACAGTGAGTGTAATAAGTATAGTAATTGTCGTTCTATCGATCATATAAGCATAATATGGCTAATAATACGAGTTAGATTGATAATAATAAGAGTAATGAGTATAGTAATTGTCGTTCTATCGATCATATAGGCATAATATGGCTAATAATATGAGTTAGATTGATAATAATAAGAGTAATGAGTATAGTAGTTGTAGTTCTATCGATCATATCTGCATAATATGGTTAATAATATGAGTTAGATTGATAACAGTGAGTGTAATAAGTATAGTAATTGTCGTTCTATCAATCATATAAGCATAATATGGCCAATAATATGTGTTAGATAGGTAATAATAAGAGTAGTAAGTATAGTAATTGTCGTTCTATCGATCATATATGCATAATATGGCTAATAATGTGAGTTAGATTGATAATAATAAGAGTAATGAGTATAGTAGTTGTAGTTCTATCGATCATATCTGCATAATATGGTTAATAATATGAGTTAGATTGATAATAATAAGAGAAATAAGTATAGTAATTGTAGTTCTACCGATCATATAAGCATAATATGGCTAATAATATGAGTTAGATTGATAATAATAAGAGTAAAAAGAATAGTAATTGTCGTTCTATCGATCATATAAGCATAATATGGCTAATAATACGAGTTAGATTGATAATAATAAGACTAATAAGTATAGTAATTGTCGTTCTATCGATCATATATGCATAATATGGCTAATAATGTGAGTTAGATTGATAATAATAAGAGTAATGAGTATAGTAATTGTCGTTCTATCGATCATATAAGCATAATATTGCTAATAATATGAGTTAGATTGATAATAATAAGAGTAATGAGTATAGTTATTGTCGTTCTATCGATCATGTAAGCATAGTATGGCTAATAACATGAGTTAGATTGATAATAATAAGAGTAATAAGTATAGCAATTGTCGTTCTATCGATCACATAAGCATAATATGGCTAATAATATGAGTTAGATTGATAGTAATAACAGTAGCGAGTATAGTAATTGTCGTTCTATCGATCATATAAGCATAATATGGCTAATAATATGAGTTAGATTGATAACAATAAGAGTAATGAGTATAGTAATTGTCGTTCTATCGATCATATAAGCATAATATGGCGAATAATATGAGTTAGATTGATAATAATAAGAGTAATGAGTATAGTAGTTGTAGTTCTATCGATCATATAAGCATAGTATGGCTAATAATATGAGTTAGATTGATAGTAATAACAGTAGTGAGTATAGTAATTGTCGTTCTATCGATCATATAAGCATAATATGGCTAATAATATGAGTTAGATTGATAATAATAAGAGTAATGAGTATAGTAATTGTCGTTCTATCGATCATATAAGCATAATATGGCTAA